>NC_053116.1:35245284-35390284 GCF_010015445.1 Perca fluviatilis
CGGACGCAGGCAACACTAATCGGATGTTGTAAAGGGGGAGTGGGTTTCCAAAGCTATTCAACCATCCGACAAGCAGTTCAGATGCAGTAAATGCCCCTTAAAGCATTAATAATTAAGACATTAAAATTCTGGCGACTTCAGGGAGTCATTACTCCCATCGAAGAAATGTTTGTAGATACATTCGTAATCTAGTCTAGACGTAGTCTGTAAAACCTACATTTTTTTTGCACATTAAACCAAGAGATATGACATTTTGTTACTTTCAGACAGAGCCAAGACAGCTGTTTCCCCGTTTCCAGTCTTTACCCTCAGCTATGAAAACTGGTTAGTGGCTATAGTTTCATATTTAGCACACAGACATGAGAGGGGCATCAATCTTCTAATCTAAATCTTGACAAAAAAAAAAGAATCAAATAAGCGTTTTTTCCCAAATGTCCAAATAGTCTTTTAACTTAACTTATTTTTTCAGTATTTTCAGCTCAGTCAAAATGTTTATAGGAAATTAACTGAAACACTAATGTGACCAAAAGAAGTTATCTTGTATAAACTTTGACTGTAGCCACCTGGCCCTGAGTCCGTCCGTCCGTCTGTCTGTCACTGTCTGTCTGTCTGCTGGAGGACACAAGTCTGTCTGTCTGCTGGGTTTCCCTTGTCTCTATTTTACCTTTTGTTATGTCTAACTATCACCTCTGTCTTTCTTGTGGTCTCTCCCTCGTCTTCCTTTCTTTCGGCAGATGCGAGTGGTGAAAGCATTCCGTAGTAACCTGTACGAGGGCCGGGAGAAACCGGAATCCCGCAACTCCATCCACAACTTCATGGCCCACCCGGAGTTCCTCATCAATGACCTCATCCACAACATCCCGCTGATCGACGACACCGACGTGGACGACGAATCAGAGCTCAGCAGATACCAGCACCTGCACCCGGCCCTCCGCAAGCCGCCACCCCCTCCCGCTCAGCCCCCGCCCCCCGCCCGCACCCACCCCACCCGCCCCTACCGCCAGTACAGCCTCCCGGTGACCCCGTGCAACCGAAACAACAACAACAACAGCAGCAGCAGCAGCAGCAGCTCAACAGACACCCACAGCAACAGAAACAGCAGCAACGCAGTTACCCCCAGCAACCGGAGTCCCCATCACCACCACCACCAACACCACCACATCCATCACGGCAGGGACAGGTCGGGGAAACCCTCCGCCCCTCACCTGGCCCATCTCTACTGCGTGGAGACCTCCGTATAACTGAGCTGAACGTGGGTCGGGGGGGAGAGGAGAAGGGGGGGGGGGGATGAGGGAGTCTTTGGGAGGAAAAGGGGAGTGGAAGAGAGGGCTGAGGACTCACACATGACATTTTCATCCAATCTCCACGCTAACAGGAGGGAGCAAAGGACGGGGGAGGTACCAGAGGGAGTGGACAATGGCTGGAGACTTCTGTTCGCAACTCCCTGAGAACATTTGCGACTTTCCCTCCTTGTGCCCTTGCTCCAGCCCTCTCAGTCTGACCCGCTGACGACACCACCCCCGCCCCCCGACCCCCCCCTCCACCCTCGAACCCACCGGCACGTCCCGTCGCCCTACCTGAAGATCCTGCCCACCCCACCCTGCCTGACTGCACACGTGTCACCCACACGCACGGGTCTGCTCTCGCTGCGTTGTCCTGAGTGACGGTGGGTTGGGGAGGGAAGGGGACGGACATCCAAAAGAAAAAAAAGAAACGACACATCCTTCAACGCTTCAGCAGAACAGGACCATGTCAGGGCTCTGTTTCTATTGGTGTTCATCATTAGTGTTGCTGTCATTTCCCACCTACCGACCTGCCATAGCACCATAGTCACCGGCACCATCATTCATCTGGCTGCAATCTACAGCCGATCCAAACATTTTCTTTTCTTTCATTCCTCTCTCTCTTTCAATGTGTGTATGTGTACTGTCTTGTCTCTTCTGAAAAAAAATCTACAAAAACATAACAAAAATAGAAATTGCAAACAAACTGTTCATTTAAACCTAATAGTAAATAGTATGGCTGCAAAAAAAACAACTAAAGGTGGGGGAGGAATACATATATATACAGTATATGTATATGTATATATATTTTGCTGCCCATAAAATCCAAATGACCTGTTATCTGTAATATTGTCCACTCTGCTATGAGAGGATACAGTGTGTGGGATCTCACATTAAATGTGATGAATACATGGATACATATATTAGCCCCATACAGGACTAACAGCCTCCTGCCATGTTGATGAACTGATGAGTATATATTAGTAATATTTATGGACCGAGCCCAGGACGAGCCCATGGGTGAAGTCCTTTCCACTTAATTTCTGTTATGTGTTGCGTCATCTTCTCTCTTGCTGTTCCTCAAACCATTTTTGTTGTTTCCTTTGCTCACTTTGTCTTGTCTTGACCCTTCTGGTCTTTCGTTGGTGTGTTTGTGTGTGTGTGTCAGCCTATTTTTATTTTTTTTTTGGAAGCATTAACCCTTTAAATGCCATCAAACACACAATGCACAGGCGATGGCCCTTTAAGACTTAACATGCACTCGTTTCAAACCCGCTCCTGCTCACGTGCCATTGGGTCGTCTCCATCATGTACCAGTGCCCTCTCCATGAGTTTTGTGGACAAAGAGATTGTTTCATTTGATCTGTTGGACGTTCGATCGAGTAATTTTTACAGAAAGGAGAAAAAAATCACTGTTTGATGTTTAAAAAAAACTAACCATTCGAGCTATGAGGCCCATGTCTTATGTCAGTGTTCAGTTTTAGCTTTAGGCCCAAAGCCCACTCAATCAGGTCCGACCAGTGAGAGCTTATGTGTCATGTCCATGTGTCAAAATACAGTGTATTCCCCATCATCATGATATTCAATTAGTTGATTGGGGTATGTTAAAGGAACCCAAAAAAGACCTGCCAAACAGCACCTCTAAAGCTTACTAACTACCATATTCACTTTTGTTAGTTTAATCGGTACAAAGACACGGTATTCTGCAGGTCTTGAAAAGTTTTTAAAAGCATTGAATTCACTTTCCTCAACAAATGCCCTGAGGAGGTATTAAAACGTCTTGAATTTCTTTTACAGTATAAAAGTCAAAGAAGTTCTCTGTCCTAGTCTGGAGACTAGGGGTGTCACGATTCTCCAAATCCATGATTCAATTTGACTTTAAATGTTAAAGGTATAATATGAAGGATTTGACTAAATGAATATTATTATAGACTAATACAAAAGCAGTCCCTCTCAATCATCACTTATGATCCACTAGAAGTGTGGGCTGGAGTCTGTATCTGCAGAGACCCTGCCCTCTGCCTGGATTCTCGCTTTTATTTTTGTGCAACATGACATCATGACTTTGCGTAAACATACACGGCCACTTTCTTAAGCCAAGTGGCGTGTTATCTGTACGGTTGAGTTTAGGAAACGTGACACACAGGGCAAGATCCCCGATCTCCTGGGTGAAAGTCCTGTGTTTGACCCATCCTCCACCCCGACCAACCTACCTACGCAGATTTTTGCCCTTTCATACTACTCGCTAGGCTAAACGGCGTTGATAAACACACTAAAAAGCGAGTATGCGTCTTGATAACACGCCAATAATAGCATACAAATTGCCGTGTCATACATACGCCACTTATTGAGATCAGTCTGTTTTGTGAGTATGGGACGTTTATGGGCGTTAGCAAAGAGCCTTTGGGCCAGACGTGGGTGGGTAACCCCCAGCCAATGACAGCGTTCTCATTACCAAACGCCGCGTTGCCCCTCAGCGTCTCACATTGACGCACAAGTTTAACTGACACAGAAACAGACAGGAAGAAGCTCTGCACTCACTCATAATCCAACAATGCTGCACTCTCCGGCAGAACATAACTGCTGTGAAACAATCAGAAACAATCAGAACCTCTGTGAAATAGATTTTATTCCTGATTCATTGCTTTTTTCGGCTTTCCCTTTCCCTCATTCACTCTCTCTAGCTCACTCGACCACTACTGCGTGCTTTTTCTCTCTGGCTGTTGAGGGAGGAGGGGCCAACTTTGAACGCTGTGTGTTTTTAAACAGTTAGTGATACTCACTTTGTATTATGCCTTTAAGGTCTTGATTTGATTTGATTTAAAAAAAAAATGTTAGCACTGACGGCTATGCCATTGTTATACTATAAAGTCTTGATTCATTTACATTTTCAAATTCTTATTTAAAAAGAATGCTAGGAGAATCGCTAATCCTGCTTTTAATTTCGATGATCGAAGTTGGAAGCTGATTTCGACTGATTTTCGATTTGGAATTGTAATCGTGACACCCCTACTGTACACATAATATCACAGGTGCTATTCTATTTGAGGGCTGGCTGGTAGAAGGACTTTTGGACCGAGCCAGGATTGCTGTTTTCCCCCTATTTCCAGTATTTATGCTAAGCTAAGCTAACTACAGGCTTTAGCTTCGAATTGAATGGAAATATGAGAGTGGTATCAATCTTCTCAAGATTGCAAGAAAGCAAGCAAAGTATTGCTTTAAGACCAGGGATAAATGCATAGACTGTATAAGTGAAGCCAAAACATCTGAATCTCCCCCTGGTGGCTGGCTGCAGTATAGGTCGTAAACCCCGCCCCCTCCATGTTAGCGGATGGGACGGGGGGGCCAAAGTACACGTCAAATAGGTAAATCTTTCGGTCATTTCAGATAGTTCTTATCACGCTGATGACTGTTCGAGTGTTCATTTTTCTGATAAGTTTGGTTTTTATTAGTAATTTAATGCTATAAAAACATGATTGACAGCTGCGATTGACTCGCGATTGGTCGGGCAGGTGTATGGGCGGGACTTTTGATGCCGCGGCCCCACCTTTTGATTTCTTCTGCGCAGACTCTGGCTCCAGAATTACAAGAAGGCGGCGCCCCGTATCCGGGATGTTTTGGTGGAGACCATCTTTACTGACAGTCTATGTTTAAGAGACGTATTATGTCGAAGCCAATTTTTCCAATGTAAAACGGCATATAACATGCTGCATGAGCACATCCCAACAACAACAACAAAAAAAGAGAAGTAAATCCCAGAAAACGTTTGGAAAGCCACCTGTCGCGACGAGTGCAGCGCTCGTGACATCACATTCCACCGTCACCTCGCCGAACTCCGCCTCAACATTCCATGGAACGTACATTCCAAAAACAGCCGCATCACATTCCAGACTGGGTGTGAGAGTGCCCTCCTGTATCCCATGTTGCACTAGGTGTGGGTGAACAGCTGACTTCGTGTTGCCTCGGAGCGTGACTGCAATGCAATCGAATCTGGATTCCCCCCCTTCTCTCTTCCTCCCCCCCCCAGCCCCCCCCCACCCCCCCAGTTATCCCTTGTTGCCTTCCCTGAGAAAGGCAATGGCAGACATTATGCAACAGACTGCCATGTCAACACCTGTACCCAGACGTAGGGTTAGAAATAGTCTTACAAAGATGAGAACACATGCAGACACGGTAAGAGAACATGTCTGTCCTGCTAGTTCTGTTTGAGGATGCGCGCAGGGCTCTCTGGGAACACCCTTACCTGTACAGAACCCTGTCTTCTTGAATGCTCATCATCATCATCATCATCATCATCATCGCCACCACCCTGACCTGACCTGTCGGAGTGGGCGGGCGGTGACATTGTATTGGTCTGTCTGTTTTGAAGCATGCATTTGGTATCATTAATGTCACTCTTTATGTGTTGGTAAATCATTTAGGCTACTGTCACTACTGTGTGCTATGATCTCTTCACATCTGCTCTCTTCCTCTCTCTCTCTCTCTCTTTCTCTCTCTCTCACACACACACACACACACTCACACATCCTGTCCAACCTATTCTATTTCAGCACCTCTTAGCACAGCTCTATCAATGCTTTCTGCGGTATACAAACACACACACACACACACACACACACAAACCAAACAACAGGCGGATAATCTACAGTGGTGTAAATTTGACTGTCCAGTTCCAGCCATCTCTGTCCATCAGTCCAGCCATGTTACATCATGATGTTGTGAGACAGTTTCACAGAAGTCAAAATACAATGTGAAAAAGAATATATATTTATCAAAATTATAAATTGTACAACTGCACCACTACTGTACAGATTGCCCAAATGTGCATCTTTGATTTACAGGTACTATGTTCCTGTTAACACTTTTTGTTTTTTATGTTTCTTTTAATCCTATTGCTTTCTGTAAAGAGAGGAACAACAAAATGGAAGCGCTTGTATATTATTATTATTATTATTATTATTATTATTATGACTATTTTAGATTTTCTCCATTGGTGCTCTCACCGATGGAAAAAGACAGTTGCACATTCTCCTGAGCATATTTTGAGGGCTGTGTTTTCTGTCCATTGAACAGCCTCTGAAGTGTGCAGAGGTGTGGAGATGCTTCTAGTCTCTTAAGACCAGAGACACCACTCTGTAAATAGAGAACAGGAGATACTAATGTACCTCATTATGATCTAAAGGACTGGACAAAGTGGAGACCCAGGGAGGATGGAGAACTGGAGCACGATGCAGAGCTAGAGACTGCAGAAGTGCAATGCATCCGTGCGTTGTTTAGGCTGCTCTTTTAGATCTGCTACAACTATTTACTGCCATGTTACGATGGGAAGAAATTAACGTTTTACATTATTCATTATACATACTGTTGTAAATACTGTGTGTGGAATGGTCCCCCCTTCTTGCACAATGCAGTGCTGTTCTGCAGACAGAAAATGCAGCCTTAACTGTGCTGAAATGAAAAAAGACCAAAAAAAAAAAGAAGAAAAAATACATAAAGACTATTGAATATATTAAAGAGTTACCTGCCTGTTATTTAAGCGAATAAATATCTATATATGAGAAAGAACACACCTGTATACTGTAGACTAAATCTGTATGGAAATCTAAGAGAATTTAATGGGAATTAAGTCCAACACCTTTTGTCTGTATGAAAGAAAAAAATACATCAAAGTATTCTACAATAATAACTTTGACAAAGTCTGTGTGGTCCTGTGTTGTTTGTTCACAAGGATGCGAGTCTGTACTTCAATTTTAAACCTCTGGAAAAAAAAGCAGAGATGTGGACTTGAGACTTGGACACCGTTTTGGTGACTTGACAAAAAAAGAAATGACTTGAGACTTGACTGGAGGCATGATGACTCAGATGACTTGCGTGTATTCATAAGTTTGAATGTTAGCTGTTAAATATAAAATAATTTAATGTTGTCACTTTTCTAATAGTCTTGCATTGCCAGACCTTCCTCCACAGCGCTGCGGAGGAGGAGGGTCTGGCTAGTCAACACAACATTCCAGGATGTGAGAAACATGTGCTCTGGTTTATTGGCATTTCTTTAAACCAATCACAGTCGTCTTGGGCGGTGCAAAGCGCCGGAGGGGGTCCCTGCAACGGCGCCTTGGGAAGGAACTTGTTTTGGTGGAACGTGTGTACGTTCAAAAGTTGTTTTAGTCGTGCAACAACAAACTCAGATTGGACAGATAGTCTAGCTATTTACCCTGCAGAGATCTGAGGAGCAGTTAACCGTAGTCCTCATAAATCATAAAAAAAGAGTTTAGAATAACAACACAAAGGAAGCGGAAGGTGACGGACATCCGGCCGAAAATGAGGAACATCCAGCGGTCACCGGAGCAATCCCGGAAGTGGAACGCCGTGGATATAGGCCATAGACTATATACAGTCTATGATATAGACTACGTTTCTAATGATCAATACTGCTATGCAGGGGCAGTAGCTCAAACTGTGAATCATGATTGGACGACTCAAAAAGCTTCCCGGTATGGGATTGTCATGACTGGCTGTCAGTCAAACTCCTTGCTATGGCAACACGTAACATCAATCATGAATAAATAAATGACCTAATGCGACACACACAGAACATCAACGGTATATACACATTAGTACAGGAACCATTCACCATTCCCTCACATTCATACACTGTTGCTCATCAGATAAACATCAACACACATTTACACACCGATGGCGCAGCATCGGGAGCAGTTTGGGGTTCAGCCTCTTGCCCAAGGACACTTCTACCTGGGACTGCAGGGCCGGGGATCGAACCGCCAACTTTCCAATTGGTAGGCAACTGCTCTACTACCTGAGTCACCGCAGAGACATAAAGCATTTATTCTCACCAAAATCCCTCAAAGGAAACTCAAAAAAAGTATTAAACCCGATATGAACTCCACTTGAAATTGTAATCTCGAACAGAGCCTGAGGAATGTACGATATTGCAAATGAAAGATGATTATTAATAAAAAAAAAAAAAAAAAGAAGACATTTCTTAGAGTGAAAATCACTCTAACAGGGCCAATTGTCTTTCTCCATTAGAACTACTTCACAGCAGACATTATTGTCAAACACAGGTGTGATTAACATTAATAAAGGCTGCATTCCATTCAGTTGTGTAGCTGGCTCGAAAAGACGGGACAAGAGGCTCCACCCACTTGTTACTTGGCTGCCCAGCAACACCGGAGGAGATTTTTAAGGTAACTTTGTGCCAATTTTCCCTGGTTGGTTTTTGCAAGGAGGTCTTCCGTGTACTCTCATTTTTGTTGTCAATGTTGATGCATAAAAAAAAAAAATAATACTAAATGCACAAATACTATGATTTCTGTTTAAAAAAGCAGACTATATCATAAAACAAAAGGTGAAATCAACACACTCATTCAAATGACAAACAAAAAGTGTGTAATTTTTTCATTAGTTTTTCAAACTCAACCCTTTTGAAGTGAACGCTTCAGGCCTCCATTGATTCCTCCTCTGACCACAAAGTGTGACGGCCGTATTACATCAGCTGCATGACATCCTGTAAGTGCTGATTTCCATTCACAACATATACTTAGGAACTTAGGAAGGTACAGTAGAATGCATCCCTATGTTGTAAACAAATATCCCGATCACCCCATATTCATATATACACTAGGTGTGCAGCATCACATTTTTGAATTGTTTATGAACATTTTGGCCAATAGAGCAGTGTTTTGGATGGATAAACCTAAAAAAATATATATTTTCAGTCTACCTGAATCTTTGGTGAGATGACCTGTGTCACTTTCAGTCACAGAGATCTTCCAGTAAGGGGGGCGCCTCTGTCGGGAGCACACTTCTGCAAGGAACTGTGGAGACTGTAATGTTTTCTGAACCCCATTTTTAAACCACATAATCGTTGCTATGGTTAATGGAGACTAGATTTAGGAGTCCATGATGCGTAAAGCTCTATGTGGATTCACGCACGAAACAGAAATATGCACGTACATTCTTTTTGTCAGGTTTATAAAGCCGTATGTAGGTCTGGTTCGGTTTTATAAGTCTCAGTCATTGGTGCAGGGCGCACGTGCATAAGCCTTATTTCCCCTCCCACAGTTAGCCACAATTAGACGTAGGAACGTAGTAACACCTGTTTGCATATCGATACTTGTGCCCGCTCCACTAGCCTGGCTCCGCCCTCCTACATACTTCCACTCAATTTTCATTTTCCTTCAGTACTCCGTCTGGGTTTGCGGTATATTCTTGGGTTTTCTTCGACCAAATCTATACCGGTCCAATCAGCGAACAGAGGGAGCGGCTGAGAACGATGACGTTGAGGTCGTGCGCTAGTTTGAGTTGTAGTTCCGTAATGGCGGCGGAAAAAGATGCGAGGGAAGCCATTCGGTTCGTTGTGGCAACGCTGCCGAATATCCAGAAGTTAAAGCCCAAGCAAGAACAGTCTTTGCTGAGTTGTGTGGGTGGCCACGATGTCGTGGCCCTCCTCCCCACGGGGTTCGGGAAAAGTTAGATTTTCCAGCCCGCTCCGTTAGTGGCTAAGGCTAACGCTAGCGATGCTAAGCCGACGTCACGACCAAACGTTAGCGATTGGTTATGGCAGATCCAGAGTGGCTCTGGGCAGATCCAATAGTTTTAAACTTCAACAGAGTGCCCGCCTTCAAGGAAGTTACAGTTTTTTCCGATTGCTAAACGACAGTGGGCACAACTGGAGTCACGTGTGCAGAACTCTAACTACAGTCTGCACAGCAGCAGTTCATGTGGACCAAACTCTAGTTCATTTTTCATTGCTTGAACACATTTTTCAAAACTCTACACACTTATCCCATGACTTTAACCACAACGTGCACAACACTGTAGATTTACAGCACTTTGTTCAAATGCTAACACACTGCTGTCAAAACTGTTAACCACACATTCAAAACAGAATAGATTTCAGTCTGGTGCCTATCAAACACTGCTGATTGCAATTTTAGCTGAAAGCCTAAACAGGTGTCTTGTTTTAGACTAGTTAGTGAACATATATGGTATTTATACAGAGAAAGCTCAGAAAGTCTTTTTTTGTATACAAACACCAAATAAGAATGAAACAATTCTACACTGTACTGTTTGAGAGAAACAGGTAAAAGAGCAAAGATACCAACATGTCCAGGTAAGATGTCTGAGGTTATGTACACAGCTATAAAAAAAAGTGAAAAACACAATATCTTTACGATAGTAAAACTGCATTCTTACTGTTTTTCAGAATGTAATGGAGGTGAAAGCAATAGAAACACCACATTCATTTGTAGTTAGAGATGATGCAGATATCCAATGTGATGAAGAAAACTTGCCACATGATGCTAGAGAGAGGCAGGATTAGTCACACTATTCGTTGGTACTGTTATGTACCTTTAGTTTTTTTTCCCCAGTAATTCCCTAAATTACTAGAGACAAAATACTTTATTGAAGAAAACTGCTGATTTTCATTCCTTCTTGTTTACCTTATGTAAAAATTGGTATGCTATACAATCTATATTTTTTCCTTAAATAAACTGTTGAGTAGTGTCAAGTCACTCAAATTGTTCAAACTGTAAAGATGAGAAAGTTTGTAATTTCTGTATTGGTGTTTGATGCTAGTGTTTTTACCCTCAGTGTGTTCTGAGTGACAGTGTGTGTTATCTCAGTGAGGCCTGTGCATAGTGTTTGAGACGTGTGTTAAGAGTTGTGTTGCTTTGAATGAGTTTTGCAGGTGATGTGAACTGTTCAGCTCAGGTGACTGGTGGTAGTGCAGACTGTAGTTTGAGTTTTGCACATGTGACTCCAGTTGTGCCCACTGTCGTTTAGCAATTGAAAAAAACTGTAACACTTGTTAATGGAGAGTGGCCAGACTCTCTGAACAAATGAAATGGACCAGAGTCTGGTAGGACCAGGCTAATGGACCAGAGTCTGGTAGGACCAGGCTAATGTACCAGTCTGGTAGGACCAGGTTAGTGTACCAGAGTCTGGTAGGACCAGGCTAGTGTACCAGAGTCTGGTAGGACCAGGCTAATGGACCAGAGTATGGTAGGACCAGGCTAATGTACCAGAGTCTGGTAGGACCAGGCTAATGGACCAGAGTCTGGTAGGACCAGGCTAGTGTACCAGAGTCTGGTAGGACCAGGCTAATGGACCAGAGTCTGGTAGGACCAGGCTAACGCTCCACCACTCATAAGGCCCGTACGCACAGCTGTGGGTATTTATATATCACATGTAGGATATCTGCAAACCATCATCGCGATAACATTTCAATTAAAGTAATTTCTGTCAGAAGGATGAATGATTAATTTTTAGCACTCAGAAACAGACCTTGTAAAAGTGCTTCACAATTCAGAATAAAACCCAACGATCATAAACAGGCAGGTGACGCTCAAATATAAATAAAAACAAAATTATATATTCATCACTCAAGTAATTCAAAATTAAGTTTATAAATGCCTCATTGAAGTTTTACAGAACGATGTACACAAAAACCATACAATCAGTGAAATTGTCCAACAACGTTTTACGATAAGGTTAAATCTCTCACCTTAGAGTTTACGTTCACCGTACGTCACCCGCAGCCATCTCTTGAAAACCGGGTCTGAAGTCTTCTGCCTGAGACGCGCACAATCTTTCTAAAAATGTGTAACTATTTTATTAAGTTTGTGTTTATGGTGTATGCACATAGACATTTTTTGGGTTTCCGGGTATGCAAGTTTTATAGTTTTTACACAATGGACATTTTGACTTATAGCAAACGATGGCTCTGTATTGAAATGTCCCAGTGAGGAGTTATGGATCCCACGCAGCTTCCAGGCAAGTCCCGCCCTACGAAGCTGCCCAAAGTTGCGTGGGTTCCATAGTAACGCTGCAGGGAGCCATGACCCTGAGACAGCTAAATGGAACTCAGCCATATTGGTATTGCTTAAACCTGCGATAACATGCAACGGTGTTACAGTAGCAGGCAGTGGCACCCCCAGACAGTTCTTATAAGAGAGGCCACTGAAAATCTTGGTGTGGCACACCAAAACCCATAACTGAATTTCAGGAATTACATTACATCATTTAGCTGATGCTTTTATCCAAAGCTACTTACAATTACTACATACAGCAGAGGCCACACGCCTCTGGAGAAACTAGGGGTTAAGTGTCTTGCTCAGGGACACATTGGTTGATGTATCGCAGTGGAAATCGAACCAAGCGCTCCCACACCAAAGGCATGCGTCATATCCACTGCGCCATCACCACCCACGTTTGTGTATATGTCATAATCAGGGTTCAAAGTTAACCTTTTCGTCCACCAGCCAAATGGCTAGTGAATATTCACTTTTTATCAGCCACTTAATAGATTACCATTGTTTTTTGGCTGGTTAATGAAGCAAATCTACTAGCCAATTGGATATTTTACCACCATTTGACTGGTAAATGGTGCTAATTTTGAACACTGGTCATAATATGCAATATATGTTGAAAACAATATCAATATGAGAGTTAAGGAATCGCATACTGATATACTTTGGTCTCTTAATTTACAGTTATAAGAGAAATCTGCCACTTTTTATGTGGACGTCCAATCAGCGTTGATGGTAAACGTAGTTGGTTGAAGCATTATACCGCGTTTCGGAACTGCAAAATCGGTTCCTCTTCCTGCATCCAGCGACGTAGTTGGAGGCAAGAAAGAACTACAGGGTATTCAGTTAGATAGATGCCACTCAAAAACAGAACTTCCTTGTTCTCTTTACTTGTAATGCAAACTAGCTATGTTTCCAACGGCAGAAATGGCATCCCAAAATATGAGTGCAGAGGACGTTATGGACAAGGATACATTTCAGTGTTTGGGCTGACTCTGATCTATTCGAGCCAGAGTATACAACTGAAGAAATGCAGCAGAGAGAGAGCGAGGCAGTGGCGGGAAGGAAACAGCCGAAGAGGAGCCTCCATCCCTCACGCCCTCATCTCCAACACCAATATTTTGATTTTTAATATGCATGAAAGTTTTACTCCTCACTTGGACAGGTGTGCTGGAGACCTTTTCAGGATCCCCAAGATAAACTGTAAAAGAACAACCAAGACCGACCAGCAGGGCCGAGACGGCAGATGAGTATTTTTGTCGCCCAACGCTATTTTTGTCGAGTTGCTGGTTAGCAAAATACTTGGCAAATTTAAACTGGGAATTTATCGTGAAACGTAGGACACCAGAGGTGACAAAAGCCTAAGCGTGTTTCCAAAATTTTTATTTTGTACCTTACACACAACTACTGTGTACTAAAGGGGATCACTGCTGGACTTCACCTGCCTCATTTTATACCAATGGCCTTAACCATCGGCAACGTGAAGACCAGTGCAGCTACAGCTACAGTCAGGACTAATGCCGCACACAACAACCAATTCACTTTTCATGATAATATACATGCAGCGTGTTTGTCAAGTGGCGATGTATGATATACCTTTTAGGCTTACTGTAGTAGTTAGGCCTCCTGCACACTGGCTGCGTGGCGTGTCCGTTTTTATTTCGGCTCCTATGTTAACAGGTTAGAGCTTTCACGCTGCCTCCGTGACACTCACGTCTCAGGCGCGGCGCCGACACGCAAGCGTGTTGGAAGCGTTTCCAGGCAAAATAGAATAGGAAAAGATATATATGTCATTTTGACACAAATACATTTAATAAATGACATTTTGATGTTTGAAAGTCTCTAGGTTTTGACATAAATGTAATTAAAAAAAATAATTATCGATTTTCAAACATTGCACCTGTCAATACAGAACGAAATATCCTGGAGCCTATTTTGCCGTCAATACTGCCGACGTTGTCTTTGCTGTAATCAAATCAGAATATATTTATGTTTAACGTGGTATTTCATTTTATCAATGGGAAACATACATGTGTACAGACAAGGCTAGCAGCAGCGGCGCCGCGTCAGACATGTTTCTGGTGCGTAAAGACAGAAAAATCCATGCAGCCGTCACGCGACACAAACGCCACGCAGCCAGTGTGAAGCCGGCCTTACAGTGTTTGGGCACACACAAACACTTTTCTTGTCCACTGACTTTTTAAAATAGAAATGAAAATCCATTTAGTTCATTTTTGCGTATCGGCGCCACATATAAGTGTTTGCTCCGCTCCACAGAGTAGCAGGAGTCATTCGCTGAGTAGACCGCCAAGACGATGGCGGAGGATTTGGTGTCAAAGTTAAAAGCAAAAGTGCAGAATCCCATCATTTATATTTATAAAACAGCCCAATTTGTTGAAGTGCTCCTATTATGTTAATTTTCAGGTTCATAATTGTATTTAGAGGTTATATCAGAACAGGTTTACATGGTTTAATTTTCAAAAAACACGATATTTTTGTTGTACTGCACATTGCTGCAGCTCCTCTTTTCACCCGGTGTGTCGAGCTCTCTGTTTCAGCAGAGTATGAGGGCGTGCCACGCTAGTAGCTAGGCGAGCATTTTAACGTGCGTTACAAATTGACCCACGTCCGTCTCTGAAGTAAAGGCTGGACTACAGTAGAGCTGTTTGGAGCAGTTGGTGAACAGTGTTTTCTGTTGGAGATGGTAAGTCCCTTTGGGGCGGACTTTGGGGCTTTTTCCCTTTGTAAACCTATAACATGCACAAAAATATATATATATAACACAATAAAGGAAAGAGGAAAAGCCAAAAAGCATAATATGAGCACTTATTTATATACAGTGTGTGATTAACATGGATGCCTAAGGGAAGCGGGCAGCGCTTCAGGGCACTTTCCACCTCCTGGCTCAACCCAGCAGGTTACCAAAATGACCTGCGGAGCAAAAGCTCGACTGGAGGCCAGGCACGGCCGTGGTTTATGGAGTAATCAACACCGGTCTTGTCACAAGTTTATTACCAAGTGGGAAAATGTCCTCACCGTGGCATCCCTAGTACTTAGACGGTCGGCACGCATGCAGCTAAGCAATGTACCGATGTGGACGGGGTAAACAGCCAATTGTATTTTAGCCACCTAAATAAATATATTAGCTTAAAGCTGGAGTAGGCATTTTACAGTTAGCGCCGTTGAGCAAAAATTCCATAATCTTTCAGCATATTGTAATTCAAGTGGTCTGAGAGAAGACTAGACTGCTGCATCTCCTCCGGTCCGTTCTCAGCTTTAGTTAATCTAGCCGCCACAGGACACTTTGGCCAATCACAGGTCATTTCAGAGACACGTTCCTATCGACTGTTCTGAGAATCCAGACGCGCACGCACGTTCCGTCCATGAACGTTCCGTTTACCGTAGCCAAAGGCTCACGGTCGCAGCTTATTCATGGCAAAACTGTTAGATACGGATATTTGCTGTGAAAACCGTATGGAGAGCTGGTCTGAGGGGTTAGCCTTTAACCCAGCGCTAACACCAGCTCGTTGGTCGCGTTTCCGTTTCCTTTCACACGGCCTCCGACGTCTCCTCGTTCAGATGGCAGCAGCAGCCTTCTAAAAGGACCCGAAGCTGAGGCAGCCACCTGAACCAAGGACACAACGGACGCTGCGGGAGAGGAAAAACGCGGTAGACCAGCCAGATGTTTAGCCTTCTGCTAACCCTAGCTCACAGCTGCAGCTAAGTTCATGTTAATGTAGCTAGACTAGAGCCTCAAATCACAGTAGGTCATCTTAAAAAGGTTACTTTAAAAGATGAAAAGTTTTAAGCCGGGGCAATAAGCCTGTTCTCGCCTGATGGGGGGGGGGGGTGGAGGTGGGCTAGATAGAGCTGCAAAAAGAGATCTCACATTATTTGAAATTCTGCCATTTGTTTTTTTTAATTTTAACTCCTGCAACTTTAAGTGTGATATATTTAGAACATTATCCACTGCTTTGCCTAGCTGTCGACAGCCCTTTCCAACAGGGAACTGAAATATCTATGCTCTCTTCGAAATCCTCTCCTCTAAAATTACGGTTTTGTCGAAGGCGTCTGGCGGCACTGACGAGAGCAAAGTTGGGTAGACCGGCTTTAGTTCCTTGTCCAAAAAGGCTATAATTTAAATTTAGAGTGCACTTATGCTAATAATGATTTTATATAATTTTTTTTTGGTGTCTAAAATAGGTTTAGCTGCTGCCTCCGTCCACAGCAGTACATTGCTTAGCTTCCGATTTGGTACTCATGTGTGCTTCTCCGAACTTGGGGTGAGGCAATTGTCATCTACTGTAGCCAATACACCGACTGTGGATAAGTACCTCATACAACCCCCACTTCAAAATATCCAAACTATCCCTCTAAGCAGTCTGACCCAGGCCCATGAAAAACACCCACCCAATATTAATAGTAGACATTTTTCACTGCACACATTTTGTCTCGTCATAGTAGTAAACACACAGGTGCATTTAATAACACTGATGGCTGTATTCGTCTTAAAAAGGAACACGCCGACTTATTGGGATTTTAGCTTATTCACCGTATCCCCCAGAGTTAGGTAAGTCCATACACACCCTTCTCATTTCCGTTTGTGTCGTAACTCTGACGCCCCCACCGCTAGCCTAGCTTAGCACAGATCCTGGAGGTAACCGGCTCCATCTAGCCTACTGCTCCCAATAAGTGACAAAATAATGCCAAAATTTTCCTATTTACATGTTGTGATTTGTACAGTCACAGCGGGAACAAATAAAGTCACATGAGACACAGCCATCTTCTAACCGTAGACATACTGGGAACTATATTCTCAGAAGGCGAAGCACTGCTACTTCTGCTATTTGGGCGGAGTGATTTGCTCGCCTTCTGAGAATATAGTTCCCAGTATGTCTACGGTTAGAAGATGGCTGGGTCTCATGTGACCTTGTTATTTGTTCCCGCTGTGACTATACAAATCGTTATTTTGTCACTTGCTGGGAGCAGTAGGCTAGATGGAGCCGGTTACCTCCAGGATCTGTGCTGTGCTAGGCTAGCGGTGGGGGCGTCAGACAGAGTTACAACGAGATGAGAAGGGTGTGTATGGACTTACCTAACTCTGGGGGATACGGGGAATAAGCTAAAGTCCCAATAAGTTGGCGTGTTCCTTTAAGGGAGGTCCTGGAACTGTTCATGTTGGCTTCCTGAAATAGCTTACTGGGACACTTAATGGAACTGAGCCATCGTTAATGTTAAATTTCACCTGTGCTTTTCCTACCACGACATGTCAAAATGTCTGCTGTGAAAAAGGTCTATCATAAAATTTAAAAACAAAAAAGCTATGTGGTCTATGGTTTGAAGTAAATGGGCTAAAACATGGGCAGGATGATTAATCCCTGTGGGCAGGCTGCGTGCTTTGTACTTCCATCAATTGAGGCCTCGGTCATTTTGTTTAGACAACCTTTACCAGACTTGACCCAACTGTTCAGGAAAAGTAAGACCATTATCGGCAGAGCTTGCTGTTTAGAAAGAGAAAAAGAGATGCATTAATATCAACAGTACAGAACAAGACACAGTAAATATTTGTAACTCAAACATAATGAAAATATGATTTATTTGTCCAACATCAAGGCCATTTGCCTCAAACAAAATGTATTCAAAGTTATATACAAATTTACATTTAATTACACAAAACTGGCAATTTCACCACTTATTCAGATAACTTTGGATGCATTTAAAGAATACATTCCAATATATCAAGACATGATGAGACTATTAAGCCTCCGATAGCATCTCTAGTAATGGAGCAGTAGCAGTCAAGCACAACAATGCATGAGTTACACTGACAAGAGCTACAGATGTTGTGGAGTATTGGTAAAATATAATTACGTATACCATTTGTTACCGATACTACCTTTAAAAAAATACCAGGCCACGTTGGCAGCAGCTTGTCCAGCCTCTTCCCCTTCCACCAGCAGAATCCACTTTAGCATAAAGAAAAATAGGTGGCGCTAAATGAAAGCATTCTTTTGTACAATGGTGCTGGTTCACAAAGAGATCAACTCTAACCCAGTCTTATCTTTAGCTTTTTAGCATTTCCAATTTGACTGCTGAGTCAAGATCAATCTTTGTGGAGCTTCACCTTCATCTTAACATCGTAGAATTTAGGATACTTTGATTGAACTCTTTGTAAAATGTTAACTAAAATCAAATCATTTCCTATAACAAACTATTAACAGAAAAAATTGACAAAGTTCTCAAAATCCACTAACTGGGATTTTCTTTTTTAAATAAAAAAATAAAGTTACTAAGGTCGCTGCTGAATGCCTCAAGCCTGTAAAAAAAAAAGTCTTTTCTTGTCTGATCCTTACCATGGAGTCAAGCGGGTAAAGATGTTCAGAAAGCCACTCATCCCGCATGGTGGATCAACCATTACCTAGAAGAAACTGTCAACAAGGTTTAGCAGTAACGTGTATTCAATCCATCATTTCACAAAATACACATGCACATTGAGCAGTTCTTAGGTAATCTTAACTAATTCAACAGTGTTCATCCAACCCTCAAGAAGTTCAGTACAGAGTCATAGCAAGTTCAGTCTCAAAATCTGAAAACAGAGATAAGTACTTGACCCTACATTTTGAGTGATGTGCTTGCACTCTCTGCACACTTGGTGCAGAACTCCACTGAGACGTGGTTCTTGTCCACATGCAGACACACGCCACCGGCTGTCTCTTTCTCCTCCACTTTCACACGCTTCCTGGGTAAGGCATAGTCATGGTCGTTCGAGTGGGGCCCCTGGAAAAGCGAAGAAGATAATTTCATCCCATTCACACCGCTCAGCCTGGACAAGAGCTGGGCTAACATGCTCTCATTGGCCAGCACAGCTCTCAGGTACCTGGTCTCATCTTCCAACTCTTCCACTCTCTTAGTCAGCTGAGAATTTTCCTGTTTGAGCACGTTGTTTTCCGACGACAGGACGCCAACTTTCTTCTCCAAGCTGTCTACATATTCTTTCTTCCTGAGACGATTCAATCTGGCAGCGATGGCATTTTTGTTGATCATGTGACTTGACTGGTTTTTCCTGTTGTTAATCTTCGAGTCGGATGACATTCTCTCTGGAGATGAGGCTGTTGAAACATCGATCTCGGAATCTTGGTCTTTGGCATCGCACACGCCAAGATCCGCCAACTCAATACCGAAGAGCGAGGAGGTAGCATCCCTTTCAAGTGTCCATTTTAAGTCTTCAATTCCAAACAGGTCATCTAGCTCAATTCCAGCGGTGTTAATATCGTCAGCTGGAAACCCCTCATATGGACATGGGAGATCTTCGACAGTTTCCACAGCATCTACCACTTCAACCTCCTGAGGATGCAACTCTGCGTTATTCACAACGCGCCCTCTTCTTCTGGTAATCATCGTGGCTTGACAGTGGGGTAAGTAAGCTGTCCCGAAGACTACTTTTGATTCCTCACCTGTTAAGACAACAAATATATGTTGTTAGTTTGAAATCTCGCAGCAATTAACTACTTCATTTTTCAAGGAAATGTTAGTCCCTTTAGTACAGTAAAGGTTTTTAACTACAAACCTAAGTGCTTTTCACCATTTCATAACTAACTAAGCAAGAAGCTATACATTTTCACTGTGGACTCCAGACAAATCAATAGCTCAGTGTGGACAGAGGGGTATAAGTATGTGCCATACTTGACACTTAATGATTGTTACGTTAAACATTTCTGCAATAAAGCAGGCTCTTTTGATTTGGTATAGTTAAACTTTGTAACCAGTTAGCTAGACACAGTTGGTGTAAAGTTTTCAATGCAGTAAACGTGTAACAATATCCAAAATGCCAGAGTTATTGAAAAAAAAAAACACACACACACTTTATACCGTGCAATCTATTTAGTTTGCTCCTAACATCCTCCATTTTCTTAAGGCGCAGAAGGTGTGTGTTGGCTAAACGTATTACCAACGTAACTGACTTCTTGTTGAAGCCAGGTCCAATAGCGTTAGCTTAACATTACCTACGTTAGCACTAGCTAGCTATACGATGCTTTACAATGAATGCTCTATAATGCGCCCTGTCACACATGTACCTAAAGAAACATAATTCCCCCCACTGTTGCAATACTTAGCAAATGTATTAGTCCAATCGACAAAGGATGACATCTGATATTCGGCACATTAGCTTTACTCACAAGGCCTTGATTGTCTAAGCAGCACATCTGCTTTAGCATCCAGCTAGTTTAGCGATTTGTCTAACGTTAATTTAAGTCAATCTGCTGGGTGTTGTGGTGCATCCAAACAAAAAGTCGAACATCTAGCTAACTCACCCACGGCGGCATTGTTAATCTTATTCAGCTGGGTAACGTTACCTATTTAGCTAACTAGCAAGTGCGCGCTCTGTTTGGGTTAAAGCTAACCCAGCTAACGTTGACTAAAGCCATGAGGCGTTAAACCAGAACCAAGAAATGACGCAGCATCTTTTAACGGCACTTCTTCAACCAACAACTTACCGTCGTGTTTGAAAAATAAATGCAATAAAAAAAAATAAAGCAACAGCGTCACACGATGAAACTGTGCTGGTTACTGAATCCTTGTTCAACCGCGTACAGCTAGAAAATGAAAAGACAATGGCGCGGTGTACTGAAGGCGACTGCGAGACGAAGAACCATAGAGAACAAGGACGACCTGCGTAGACACTTCCGGACACAATATTCAAAATAAAAGTCCTACTCAACATTGCTCAGGGGACAACTTCTTTTCAATATGGCGCACTTATTTTTACAGTCTATATAGCGCAGTCATAATGACCAGACAAATCAACACCACTCTGACACAGTCTCAAAAGAAATTACAAATTTTAAGCTTCATAATAGGGTTTTAATTCTTACATGACGTGTTACATTTTATACAGGTGTTTCTATTTTTAGGTCACTGTGTAAATATTCTAAGAAGCTATACGGTTATATTGTGCTTTATGATTGTATTTTTTTCATTTGTACTCTGTCCTAATCCCACTAAGTTGGCTAAAGTGATATAAGTAGAAAGGTTATCTTATTTTTGTATGTTACGTTCTCTTTTACCGTTCAGGTGAAGTCTGTAAATGTGGATTCATTATGCTTTCCTGCTGAATTGGCTTAGCAGGCACTAACAGAACAAACACTTGTGCTGCCTTGAGTCCGAACGCCCTCGTGAACAGTGTCTGCTCAACATGCCACAATTAGCCAGTCTCCACATTAGACATCCTTTCCAAACAAATATGCTGCCATTCAGCTCCATAAACCTTACAATAAAAAATAAAAGAATACAAACGCATTCCTTCAGTAGAAAAATGTTTTATTGAACATAAGTGCGCAAAAGCAAATGTGTAACTCAAAACCACCTTGTGCTTACAACAATATCCTCTCTGCAAAGGTTTTCAACTGAAAGGCACCTACTCCAATACACTTTGTAGGGACCTGACGACAGTAATAACGGTGCAAGTTCACTTGCATAACAGGTGAAAGAAATGAAAAATGTACACCATCATAATGAATCAACCATATCCAAATTCTATCCAATTTTTCCCTTGTCATGTGCAGTATATGAGGTTTCATAGGATGTGTTAAATCTCAGCACATGTTCCACCAATTGGAAATATTGTAGACAGCATACAACATGAAGGGTTTTACAAATAAATGCTTTACATTAGGGCTGCAACTAACAATTGTTTTCTATATCAATAATTCTTCTGATTCTTTTTTCAAATTAATTTATGAATTGTTTTGTCTGCAAAATGTCAGAAACTTGTGAATTATTATTAATTTTTTTTTAAAGGTCACCTTGCGCTCTGGGAAATTATAATGGGCATTTTTCAGTAGTTACTGACCTTTTATGAATCGAGAAAATAATTTGTAATAAAAAATAAGTATTAGTTGCTATCCTAAATTATATGAAACGGAAAAATCAGCAAATCCTCACATTAAAGATGCTGGAACCAGTTATGTTTGGCATTCTTGCCTGATAAATGTAAGCTGCTTGACACATTTGTTATATCCTGCAACAAACTGTTAAGAATTGAAGTTTACATATTTTGTTTCTGTTTTTCAATGAGTTCAACAATGTGCCAGAGGCTAAAGGACTATATTTCACAACTCAAAAAAGTTGCAGTCCAGATTTAAGCTTATTAACATCGCTGTGGTTCCAAAGAAGGCCATCAGCTGTTCTCACTGGTGCTCCTGGGACATTGTGTGTTGCGTTACTCTCCAACTCCACCGGCTGGTCAAAGACAGTCATTGTTGAGTAGTTCTCCACCATGAGACACGAAGGGTCATCGGACTGACCGGGGACTTTACCAAGAGGGTAGTTCTTCCACAAAACCTTATCGCTGCACAGCTGCCACGGAGAACCTCGAAGCAATCTGGCTTTTTCGGCGTGAGCATCTGCCCAACTGTACTCCTGGGAGGACTCGCTCCTCTCCGCTACAGCCGTGGGACGGCGCCGTGAATGCTGCAGCTTCTCATGCAAACTCTCCAGCGTGTATATGGGCTGCTGTTTCTGCGCCGGTGAAGTATCACATTCTGAATGTGAAGACTGTGTGTAGATGGAGCAGAGCTGGAACAGCCTCTGTCGGGTTTCCAGAGGGAGAGGATGCTCCATGTCATCCAGGATTAACTGGAGCAAGTGAGGCGTGCTGATACAGGGAGCATCCAGGCATGCCGAGAGAAGCTGCTGCCACCTCAGCTGGATGCGGTTCACAAAGATCCTGTCCTTCATCCTGGCCTTCTTCTGTCCCTTTGTTTCAAAATGGTATTCAAATTTGTTGCCGTTACAGAGGATGAGCTCTGCGATCCAACCAGAAAGGTAGAAAGCCCTGTGATTATTCTGCTCTTTGGCGAGCACTTTCAGTTCACCAAACAGCTTCTCCAGAAGGAGATGGATAAAGGCAGGCGAGTTGAGCATCTTCAGCAGGGGAAGCCAGAAACGCAGGAAGGTTTGAGCGAGTCTGGGTTCGGTGGGACTGGCGTTGTCAGAAGTATCGCAGCCTAACGTTTCCAGTTGTTCAACGGTAGGAACTAGAAATCCATCCTCCAGCAACACATCAACCAGCAGATTACTGGACTGCAGAGCGAACTGCTTGATCTCCCCTAGTAGCCAGCTCATGTCTGCAAAGGGGGCTGGCCACAAGTTCTTCTCTTTGTCTTCAGGAATCCCATCAAAAGCCTGGTACTGCTCCTTCTCAAAAGATATCAGGAGTTCCCGTGCATTCTTGTAGGCCTCCATTTCTTTTTGCCTGGCAAGGAGCTCGTCCCCTTGGCGTTTTAGGTCACTCTCTTCGTCCTCTCCATCCGACTCGGATTCCCAGTCCTCATTAGGCCCACCTCCCAACTGCCTGGACCAGTACTCCTGCTGGAGCCACTCTAGGACCACCTTGCATCCCTTTCGACACCATTTTAAGGTAGGAAGCTTCCTGTGTGTGAAATCGTGCCTCAGGTCCACGACCCACTCTGGGATGTTTAACTTCCCAGCCAGCCGCCTCAGTGGGCGGGCTGTTCTGCCCTGTTGCCGCTCGGTGATCAGATTGACGAACCTCACCAGCCCTGCTCCATAAAGCAAGACCAGATCATCTCCGTCCAGCTGCCCGGACCGGTCCAGCACCTGGCACCTCACCAGGTCCGCTGTGCAGTCCACTGCCACAGGAGTGCTGTTGGCGTACCTGCCTCTCCAAGCCGATATCCTCTGCAGCGCGTACCTCTGTAAGGCCGAGTCCTTCGAGTAAAGATACTCCAGAACTTGGTCCCACTCAGCTTTGTTGGCCCACGCCACCACATGGCGTTTTTTCTCGGAGCTCTTTTTCTTCATTTTAACGGCGCAAGAGGCGTACGGTCGACTCGACGTTAACACCGTGTACACATAACGCTGTTAAATAAAACGCCGATAAATTACTCTCTCTCTTCTGACACGCACTCAATTCAAACTGGAACTAAAATAGCTTTATGTCGCAGCGTTTGGAGCCACCCAAAAACCCTCTACCGATGGTATCGCATCCCGGAAATGACGTTGACGTCCTTCTTCTTCTCTTTAAGGTACATCGGCAGCTGGCCGCCTTAGTGTTACTTTACTGCCCTCTTCTGGAGTCAGTTACCTCCTACAGCGTCTGCACAGTTTCAGAATCAGTCCTGTTGTCATTCGGAAACTACTGAAGAGGAATAGGGCCACTGGTGAAAAATGTATTTGAGTTCAGAAGTCTATGTTTAAATTCAGAATTCTGAGAATTAAGTCAGAACTGAAATATATTTTTCACCAGTGGCCCTAATCCTCTTCCATAGGAAACTGACCATGTCAGGGGTTTCCAAACTTTGAAGTGAAGGACCCCTTCATTTACACCTATGAGGCCAAGGACCCCCCTTTGATAAGATGTCATCCCAGCCCCCAGAAAATGTTTCAAACTTCAGAATCAGAATAAGGTTTTATTGCCACAATATAAGTACACTTACGGTATTTGACTTGGTGAAAGGTGCATACATAAACAAATGTATTAAACATTAATATTAAGTAAACAACACATACAGAAAAACAAATATATACATACAAAGTAACTGTTGCATAAGAAAAAAAAGGTTAAATGGGTTGAATGTAAAATTTGCAAAGAATATATGGGCAGTTGTAACAGTCCAGGATGAAGGTTAGTGCAAAGTGGAGTGACTAGGGATGGGGGGGTTAAGAGTCAGTGGGGGCCAGGGGCCTTGTTGGTGAGTCTTACTGCTGGGGGGAAGAAACTGTTTTTCGGTGTGAGCTTTTGGTCCTGATGGAGCGCAGCCTCCTGCCAGAGGGGGGAGGTTGTGGGGTGAGAGGGATCAGCTAAAATCTTTCCTGGAGGCATACAGGTCCTGGAAAGATGGCAGATTGCAGCCAATCACCCTCTCAGCAGAGTGGATGATGCGCTGCAGTCTGCCCTTGTCCTTAACTTTTTGATGACAATGCAAGGTAACTTCAACTGTTCGAATACAGAGGCAATTCAAAGTGTTACACAAAGGGAACACATACATTAGAAAAGTCAAAAACACTAAAATATTAAAATTAGATTTTACAAGATGTGTGTAGCCTAGATTAGGCTCAGCTGCCTGGGTAGTTGTAAACTTTTGTTAATAATATTTTTATTTAATGTTAAAACATACAACACACAACATGAAAAAATCCCTCTACCTCACTTACTTGATCTAGCAGTATCGGTTAACTATACGGTAATCTCCACAAGCAAGCAATGTCAGACCACGAGCCTCTTTTATGCGCTGATACGGTTGTGGGTGTAGTTCTGTAGAAAAAAAATACTTCCTTTAAAAAACTGTTCCCAACCAGGTCTGTGGATTATCTCTATTAATGAGGTCATGATTTCTGGAAAGAGGCAGAGCTGTTGATTTTTGCAGCACAAGCAGAGTGCCATCTAGTTCAATTATATTGGAGAGAAGGCAGACATTTCTACGGCCGATGTCTCCAACACTAAGCAACTTGCACCAAAACAATCTAGATTGATAAATACCACAGTACAGGTACAGGAGGAAAAATATGTATTTTTAGATTTTGGTGTGAACTGTTGGGATAAATGGAATTTAAATTTCAAGCACAAACTGAGTCACCTATCTACAGTACTGGAGTCTATGTAGGTGGAGAAAAAGAAATTAAAATGACATTAACACGTTTGTATGTAGAATTTCATGGAGTGCAAAATTTGACAAACAGATATGGAGAACTTACTGTTATTTTAGTTAGTCTGCCTGAAATCCAAAAGCAAGAAAAAAAAGTATTAGCTAAAAAGTATTAGCTAAAAACCATTAGCGGCCCTCCACTGGAGGCAATGGAGAGGAAAAGATGTTTTATATTTGGCAGTTAAATTAGGTATGCAAAACAAGCACTAACCTGTGATCACAAGCACAGCGAGTATTAATGCGGATGTGAATAATGATAAAGGTATATAAAGGCAATAACGCTGTCTTGAAGCAGTTCCACAGACAACATCAGTGCTCGTGCTTCCTTCTGTGACCTGTACTTGGGTATCTAAGCAACTGTTGGAAAAGAGTAACGAAAGACAGATTAAGTACTTTGTGTGTTTCATATGACAACATTGAAGTGTCATCATAATCTTAAAAGTACAAAGTGGGTAATGTCTAACTAATTAAAAACAAATCAACATTAAAAGTAACACTTTCAAAACACCTCTATTGTAAGTTACTTATGTTTTGTGAAATTTGGTTAAAATGAGACTCGGGGATTGGAAATGTTTGGACTCTCCCGCCGATGGGAAGGATCGGTTCAATCACAGAGGACATTTGAAACCATAAAACTCAACTACTTATCAACAACTCAATTTCATGCTACACGGCAGGAAAAACACTTTTTTACAACTAATTCCTCAATAAACAATGTCTTACATAGTCCAATCGGTGCAATTCACACCATCCTTTGAAAAATAGCCTGGCTGACACTGTTCACACACTGTGTCCTTTGTCCTGGTTCCTAAGAGAAACAGACACAAGAGAGAGTCATTACACAGGAACCCAACATCTAGTGATCCATCATTAATCACACTCCAATCAGTGCCTTCATTTAGCGTTGTTACACGCACAACAGTATCTCAGTTATCATCAGGGTGTGTGTTTATCAAGCTGGTCAGTGCAGGAAATGGAATGGAAATTGATTTGAAACACACAAATGAACGCACAAATAAACATCAAACTTGTAATGCAAGAGAATATGTCTTGGGCCAGGTTATAGCAACAATTGCTAATTTCCACCTGTAGTCCCTGGGCAGGTATGACAATTATAAAAATAACAATTTTTAAAAGAAATTTAACAGGACTATAGATGACGTGGTGTCCATAGTAATTAAAAAAAAAAGCTGTTTAGCAAAAACTGGGGCACCAGCAGCCCACTCGCCCGCCCCCCCCCCATCAGTCCTAACGGGCCCAAACTAGATCTCAACTCCTTTTGAGTTGAGATATAAGTAAATGTAGTTAACTTTCAGGAGGGTTAATTAGACGTTGATAAGTATGGGCCCAGGTGGGCGCCGGGATGGCTCAGTTGGTAGAGCGGGCGCCCATATACAGAGGTTTACTCATGGACGCAACGGGCCCAGGTTTAACTCTGACCTGCGGCCCTTTGCTGCATATCATTCCCCCCCCTCTCCCCTTTCATGTCTTCAGCTGTCCTGTTAAAAATAAAGGCTGAAAATGCCCCATAAAATAATCTTAAAAAAAAAAAAAAGTACGGGCCCAGGTCACCATGTCCTGGTTTCAGAAACCTGAATATGCTAGCTGGAGAACTCAAACAGAAACTGGAAGAGGTTTCTGTTCATGTGTGCTGATGCAACTCAAGTTATAGAGTAGTAAGAAAAAATCTGATACTTGATGTGATAATGGTCTGTGTGCTGAAAAAAAGAAAAAGTCAAAATCTGACAGATAATAAACTCAATTGTCACTCTCGTCTTACATTTCTGATGATCAGATGGAAAGGCTAAAAGCAACAGAGTCCAGGCCACCGGAAATGAAACTGGCACAGAAATGACTAATCTGCTGGATTTGGAGGAGTCAAAGACGTGCGTGAGAAACCAGGATACTGTTAGCACCATGTATACACAGAGCTGAATAACCAGACTACAGTGTGTGCCATTTAAATGCCGTACCCTGAATGTGATCAAACTCAAGATAAGACTCCAAACCAGGATAGTAGTGTGCATGTAAACTTACTATCAGACGTGAATCTTTCTTACCAAGTTCTTTTATCCTCTCACCAGGTGTACACTGTGTATGTTTTTGTGCCAAACTACATCCTGTATCATCCATCAACTCTTTGCAGAAACACCCACTTGAAACATCACAGACTGTGTTCGTTGTTGCTGTGCACTCCTGTTTGACAAAGAGACCATGACCTAAGAGCAAACAGAAATAAAGTAATTATACTATTGTTATTCATACATTTAAACATTTCATGCACGCTTAAATATTATTTGAAATAATGTGATTATGTGCTTCTCGGTTGACTGCAATTAAGGGAAAAATTCCAGATACATAAGACATTTTTAGCATACATGTGAATATGCATAAGCAACTGCCAGGGCAGAATACATAAGCAGGTAAATCCATTATATAAACACATTCAACACAGTATGACACAGACTTTAAGCAACCACAACAACTGGTGATATGAAGTTAACTCAGCCTTTGCTTTTTCTTGGCCAAAGTTCAGTTAGGATAACAATGAACCATACTGCTTCAAAAGCCTAAACTGAAGCAACTTGAACTGGGGGGGTGGCAGCAGCTCAGTCCGTACGGAGTTGGGTGGGGAACTGGAGGGTCGCAGGTTCTGTACGGACCAAAGTATGGAGTGTGGACTGGTAGCTTGAGAGATGCCAGCTCACCTCCTGGGCACTGCCCATGTGCTCTTGGGCAAGACCTGCCCCCACTGCTAAAAATAAATCCTAAAGGAAAAACTGTACCCACCGCTAAAAATCCAGCACACAAGACTTGGACCTTAGATAAGATAAAAATTTGGGTGTTGCCACAGCACAAGACAGATAGAGAAGAACATGACAAAGTAAAAGAAAAATAAGAATGAAATAAGATAAGTGTCCTATGTCTGTTCTCCTTTAGTGTTTTATCTTTTGTTTATTTGACTGTATTAGATTTTATTTCTTTGACTGTGAAGCACTTTGTGACTGGTGTCTGGGAAAGGTGCTATATAAATAAACTTAGCTTGCTTTAATCATACTCTAAGAACCAATACAAGAACTAACCTTAAAAATAATCCAGTAATTACTCCTTTAGAACAGGTTCCCAACCTTAACTGGTATTGGATTTGGGAAGCATCCCTATTTGTAACATTTGGTAAAATGTTGTCATATATCCTAATTCCTTTAAACCTTGTCCACGTTACTGCAACTTACTTGTCAAAATTAAACTCGATTTGGAGATTGTCAATAAGAAAGAAAGAATGAATTCATTATGGACATACCTTGGTCACAGACGATGCAGGGGATACAGTTACTCAGGCCGTTGGGTTTGTTCATAAAAGTCCCATTTACACAGGAGCTGCACCGTGTGCCTGACTTTAGTGTACAGTCTCTTCTAACAACTGTACCTGATTGGAAATAACAAACACAAAAAAGAAGTTAAGAGACTGTAACAATCTTGTTTCCGGTGTTTATTGTGCTAGTGTATAACAATGCCCACATCACGGACGAGAGGGCAGCTTAATATTCACTTTATGATCAGTTTAGCTAATGATTTGAGGGGGTGAAAGAATGATAATATAGGGTATTTCACACTGTTAAGGTCTCCTAATAGGGTATGTAACATTGGTTGGGCTGAAAATGTCCCAGTTGCTATTCTTTGGGACCTTATGCATCCCTGTGGAATGTCTCTATTTGGAAGGACAGCTTTTCTTCCAAATATGGTATGCTCGTGAATATTTAGATAAGCTGTGCGCCGATTGGTTGAGGAACCACATACATTGGAGACAAGACAGCAGGTCTCATATTTCAGACACTGCAACTTTATACATTGTTTGTCTGCAATTTCTTTATTAAATTCACTTCTGAGACTGTTTTATGTGAGAAATCAACTATATAAAGCTAAAAAATAGGCCGTTTTACAAAAATGTATGGCTAATTGCACATTTGGTAAGACGTGTTTGACTTCAAGAGCTCCAGACAGTCTGATGAGAAAGCTGGAGACTGCTGGGCTCCATACCCAGGGGAAAGTCACCGTTTCTGGGTTACTGGACTACCGAGGCTCAGGGCGCCGCAGAGCTGGTCGGCTGCTAGCTGCCGGCATAACTATTGTATATTTACAGTTTGAATTTTGTCACGGCATGTATATCACAGCTACCCTAAAGGTCTTAACAAAGCTAACACTTGTCTGATTTCAATTTAAGGCATTTTTGTGAATTTGAGGGGTCTCCTTAGGAGGAGTTGCTAGCTAGGCTATGTGTCCCATTTAATCCTATGAGAAAAGATCGCCGCTACACTTTGGGAATAACTATAGTATATTTACAATTTCGTCACACAGTCAGACAAAATTTGCAATTAGCCATCAATTTTCGTAAAACGGCCAATATTTGACCTCTACATAGTTGATTTCTCGCATAAAAAAGTCTCAGTAGTGAATTTAGTAATAAAATAGCAGATGAACAATGTATACAATTTCTGAGATCTGCGCAACCTAGATTCAGAAGACTAACTGATCTCAGGTCAGTTGTGTAGCCTATGTAAATGTTGGGGCGTGACAAATATATAGACTACAGCCAAATAAAGAGGAGCTGCCGAGTTGACGTCAACTCGGTGGTTCGTTGAGATTTGCCTGTTTTCAGAGGCCGTTTTAAATAGTGAGATTTGCAGAGGAAAGAGGTGTCAATGGGATTTTGAAGTTTTATGTATGTCCTATTTACCCACCAATCTGTCGTTATTCAACTATGACAGGGTAAAATCAGTTTTGCATTCTATCACCCCTTTAACATGCTCTCACTGACTTCAGCTGTTTAAATACGTTCCCATCCAGCCCAGTATCTAAATACAGTAACTACAACACTATCCAAGTGACTGCATTTGGTTCAATTTAAAGACTTTTGTATGCAAAAAGAAAGAGCATATCACATCATTGTACTAAGAAGGAATCAAAGGGATGATGATGAATAATTTTATTTTGGTTAACATACATAAAGGAAATAATTATTGCCACCGTAGCTAATGCGAAAGATATGTTGCCTATCCTATAATACCCAGAAAATCACCCAGAAATCCAACAAAACTAAATGAAACTAAATACTTGAGTACAATCCTAGTAATTAACCAATGACTTCATAACCCTGAATTATTTTAGATTTTAAAGATTTTTTGAAACTCAACAGAGACGTATACACAGTTTCAACTCATCATTAAGTTCAATCCATAATTTAACCCCAAAAACTGAAACACATCTAAATTTTACATTAGTCCTCACTGAACCAGTTTCAAAGACAGAGAACCGTCTTAAATTATAATTACTAGGGGTGCACGATTCAGAAAATGTCCCAATTCAATTTGATATAAATTTTTAGGCTCAAGATTCGATTCAAAATTGATTTTCGATTTAAAAACGATTCTCGATTTAAAAAAACGATTCACAGTATGTAAATGTAGTTACTTTTCCCATGTGATTGCACTAGACATACAGTTTAAAATAAAAAATATGAATTGAGTTTTGGAATTCTATGAATCGATTTTGAATCGGTAGAGCTTGAATCGCGATTCGAATGTGAATCAATTTTTTTGCACACCCCTAATAATTACCTTCTCTTAATTAAAAATAAATTAATTAATGAATACAGACAGAAAGGCCATTGTTCACAACTCGAAAAAATATTTCTAAAGTTTTTTTTTAAATTGACAAGATCTTGAAATTTCAAGATGCTGGAACTTGTAAAAAATGACACCCAGTCCGAAGAGATGTGGTATTTACCCAGGCCCTGGTATAATGTTGGTTAAAAGGGAAATGTTAACGTTACTTTAAGTCAAGTCAAATATATTTATAAAGCACATTTTAAATATTTCATATATAACACCTGAAATTAAACATCATATTAGGAGGAAAAAGCAAGCATTCCGGAGGTCTGCAGAGACCTGTCTAGTCATTACCGTGTGACCCAATACAGGACAGAATAATAATTGACCCTAATGCTGTCACCACAGTTTTTAATAAGCTGAATAGTAAAAAGGCCAATGGGCCTGGTGGTATTTCACCCTTTGTTCTTCAAACATTTTCGAACGAGCTGACTCCAGCTTGGAGCCCTCTATTCCAGCTCTCGATACATGTACCATCTCTACTATTTGGAAGACATCTGTTGTCATTCCTGTGCCTAAAAAATATATATAGTGCTGTAACGTTACAGACCAAAGCAGGTAGCTAAAATCACACACATAAGGAACATACACACATATTCCACACGGCTTTTAGGCACAAATAAACAGCTCATATGCACAAATAAACCGAGATCAGCCACATCTCACATTCAAACGCTAGTTGCCAATACAAGTGTATTTCGTGCTTAGTAGTAGTGTAGGCTACCTTCGTTGCACATCGGACAGCACTTCCCATCCCTTGATACATATTCCTTTGGAAGACAGCCCAGCCCTGGGGTCATGAAGGCGGCGACATACCCTGTTACATAAATAATCGGTGTTAGTTTCACTTTTTTAGCTATAAAGTTATAGGCCTACCAACCGCCTGCACTATGCTAGGCTAGGCTAATGTAAGTTAAACCCAGTAACGTTACAAGGCTTCCGTCTACAGTTAGATACTTACCCAAGACCACCAATGTCGAATGCATTATAACGCGGACTATTACATAGTTTTATTAAATATAGCTAATACTGTATTTTTTTTAGAATAAAATTGTAAACAACTAAATTAATTCAACAGCAGTAGGAAATCCCCTAAAAAACTGTGTCACATGGGTAAAAACAATGGAATGACACACCCAATAGGATTTCTAGATTTAGATTTTTTAAATTTCTTTATTTAAAAGGGATACCGCACATTAATTAACATGAGTAGCCTACAGAGTCCAACATGTAAACACACAGAGACACTACTTCAGCGATAAAGACAAACACATTATGGCAGCATATTTGATTAGTCAATGACCAATGTTTTATGGATTTGGAGAAGGATTTAATAGATGTGATGTTCCTTAGTTCTGTGGGTATGGTAATCTATGGGCTCGAAAGGAAAAAGCTGACTGTCCAAAACTGATTTTTCTACATGCTCAACCTGTATGGAATGCCATTTTACTCAATATGCATATGAAATACATCCTGAAATAAATAAATTAGGCAATAAATATATAAATACATGTAAATATAAATATATAAATGACTCAATATAGTTCAATAAATAAATATGTTTTACTTCTTTTATTTCAGGAGACTTTTATTTTAAAGATCTAAATGTATTTATTTCAGGGGACTTTAATTTCATAAGCCCACATTTGTTCATCTCCCTCTCTTTTTATTTCCACTTCTTACAGTCAAATGAAGGGTTGTGGCTATCTCACAGAGTCAGACTAAAAGCAACAGCTATTAGCCTGGAATCGCCAGCATATCACTATCTGCCAGAGGAAATAAAAAAAACATGAGTTTGGCAGATTTGTCTGGTTTCCAGGCTAACTAGCTAGTGCAGTCTCACCGCTGAGACTGCTTTGCAAGGAGGAGAGCGGGTGACGACTCAGGCAAGTTCTGCAGTCGGACGACACCCAGCGCCGGGGGCCGGGTCGCAACAGGCTGGTAATACTCCAATAGGCCTACAGCAATTCTGCGATAATCAATATATTACTATACAATCCTATAATGATACATCACGATATCGGCCTATAACTAACAGAACTGACAGCTGCAACCAAGATCTTGGTGCCATCCTAATCCAAGGAAACATGCTGGGCGAAAAAAAAACATTAGGACTCCGGGGAGTAAACTCCCAGAGCTAGGTTAGTAACAAGCATTTCTGGATCTCCTCACTCCCTAACTATAAGCTTGATCAAAGAGGAGCGTTTTCAGTTTATTCTTAAATGTGGTGATGGAGTCTTTTCTTAGTTCTTGTCAGAACACGCGCTGCAGCATTCTGGATCAGCTGGAGAGTCTTAAGGGACTTATTTGAGCTGATAAGGAATTACAGTAGTCCAGCCTGGAAGTAACGAATGCATGGATTAGTTTTTCAGCATCTTTTTTTGAGACAGCTGATATTCCTAATTTTGGCAATGTTACAAAGATGAAAAAAGACTGTTCTTGACGTTTGTTTTAGATGGGCGTTAAAGGATATATCCTGATCAAGATTTAAATGCCTATGAAAAGATTAAGTGCAGGTTTTCTCTCTTCATTCACTGCAAGTCTAAACTGTTAACAAATTCTGCAGCACACGTTTTTCAGCCTGTAAATTGAAATTACACGCTGGCTGGGACAGCTGTTATTTTCCTCCAACTGCTGTCCGCCATCCCGTCGAAAACCTCTATATAAAATATAATTTTTTTTATATTTTATATGTAATATATCCATCTGTATATTGATATACAGATAGATATATGACGTGTATATATATATATCAAATCACTTGATAATGTATCCCTCTATTTTTCAATTCACATGGATTTTCATCACCTCATTTTTAATTTTTTCATTTTTGTTCCTTCCACCTCGAGTCCACACTCCAAGTCAGTGGGGGGCGATAATGCACCCGGAAGTTGTTTGCCAACCACCATTAATTTCAAGTGAAGAAGAACAAACCACCACAACAGAAGAAGAAGAGCGACTCGTTCTGCAGATGGCTGGTGCTTTGAAAGAAAAACAACTTGTGAAACATGTTTATGCTGCGTTGCAGGTAAAAGAAGTTCAAGTTATAGGGACACATTTTAGTTCAATCATAGCGCGTGCTTTGCGGACGTTTGGTTAATTTTGTTTAATTATCATAAAGGAACACTTCTGCTCCTCTTATTTTTGGGCTGCTAACTTAGCCATAACATAATGTTAGCACTTCATACGTTCCTGCGGGATCCGTTCACAAAGCATAAATCATAACGATAATTTAAAGCTGTTACCCAGCAGCGGGTTATATATCCGAAGATGACTGCATTACAACCAAATATATTTTCATTTTGAGGACGTGATGGTGAACAGACCTGTGTATGGTATTAAAACAGTCTCATAAGGATTTGCAACTTGTTAAACCCAATTCTTATAACAACGATATCTAGGGCTGCTCCCTCTTAGTCGACTAATTGGTTGCTTTGGTCTTAGTCAACTTAGATTTCTTTAGTCCATTAGTCATGTTTTATGCTTTTTTTCATGCTGAATGACTTATTTCCAAGAAACGTACCAGCACATCTCTGGTAAACACTAGAATTAAAGTGGTGCTTTTGCATGACTCTTTGCGGAGAAACTCAGATTTACAGATCTGTCAATTTAAATCAACTAATCGATTAGTCGCTACAATTGAATGAGTGTTAGTCAACTAAGAATTTCTTCAATCAAGCACAGCTCTAATGATATCACATCTGAACGTGACATTAAGTCTAATACATTGGGTAACAATAAATGTGAATTTTGTCAAATTGAAGAAGAAACTATTGTACATTCATTCTGGGTGTGTCGGTATTCTGTGGAGTTCTGGGAGAAAATTTTAAACTATTTCAATATTCAAAAGAATCACGGTATTAAATTGGAAGCAAAATATGTTATTCTTAATTATGATAACAAAAACAAAACAATACATAGGATTATCAACCTATTAATTCTACAAGGGAAATTTCATATCCATAAAGCGAACTTTTCTAAATCTCGGCCAGCTTTTACTCACTTCAGAATTGAATTTCGGAATTTTTTTAGTCTATCCAAATCATTAATAAGTAAAGTATTTATATAGCTGATGTACTGGAAGAGTTTGTCAAGGAAATGTGATTATATAGCCTACATTTCATGTCACCTTTTCTTTGTGTTGTAGATTAGATTAGATAATACTTTATTCATCCCACAATGGGGAAATTCACAGGTATTCTCTGTATTTTGTATTGTTTTCTTTTTATAATTCTTTTTTTTTGTCTTTATTTCTTCTTGAATTTTATTTATATTTTTTTATCATTAAGTAAGGTTGTAAAGTTCTTTGGATGGGAATGAATATATTTTTGTTATGTTTTGTAGGTATGATGCCGAAATGTTTAAACACTGTATAACATATTTGTAAAGTTTGTGATAATAAATAAATAATACAGTGGGTAAGGGCGCCATCAGATAATAATACTGAACAATATTTAACAAAGACAATACTAAAGATACACTCTTAGGGTTTTATTATTTCTGCAATTTGAAAAAAATATTGTTTGAATATATTATTATCATTTTGGTAAATATTTGTCAAAAAATGGTATACAGTACATCCAAAACATTCAGCACTCTACCTGAACTAAAACCTTGATGACTCTTCATATATACATGGCATAAGGAAAGGTTTTTCACATGAACAATTGTTATTCTCACTGTCCCTTGGCATGTATTTCTGCAATAAAAGAGTAATGGACTACATCAAATCGTCTTAAAATTGAATATCCTGTCTGTGTTGTGTTTTTGTTGAGGCTGCGTCCTGTCCCTTGGTGGAAGGTCTGTACCTACAGGAAGCAGACAGCATGCTGCAGTTGCTGTGTACTCCCTCTCAGCACCGCACCGACATACTGGCATGGATCTGCAGCAGGTAGAATAAGCGACACAGAACCCTGTTCTCATTCATCAAACATAATTCGTATACATATAAAGTGAATCCCTCTGCCCTGTCTTGTCCTGTCGCTTTACAGTATCAACCCAAACTTTGCCAATTCCAAGACGATAGCAATGGGATTCAAAGGCCCAGATGTTTTAACCAAAGGTAATGTTGTTGTCTGTCAAAGGCTAACTTTCCTACACAGCACACGCTTCACAGTCTTGCATGTCTTTTGATAGACACCTAATGGAAGAGAATGTAATAACCTCATTGTGTGCATATGCAATAGTTCCATTTTGTACCCCTTTAGTCTAAAACAATCCCTCATGCTGCTGTGGTGTTTTTGTACAAACAGAAATGGCTGTCCTTGGGCAGGAGCTGATGCTGTGCAAAGCAGATGACCTGGACCTGATCAGGGTGAGAGGTTGCATTAAATTAGTGTAGCTGTAATCTATTTATATATAAAGATATGCATCGTCACAATAAAATGACAGAAAATGTCCTGTTTTGTCTGTCAAAACCATTGATCCAGGGTGATGCGAGTCCTTACTCACAGCTTCGGTTCCTCGAGCAGCTTTTAACTTTAATACCTGGCTGCAAGGAGTCTGCTGTGCACAGGGCGGATCAAGAGATGCTACTGAACGAGCTCTTCGCCGCCGAGAATCTGCCCAACTTCACACAAATGCTCAAACCCACACTCGACCCGTGGCCTGCACACATAAAGTATGTATGCTGTCTTTAATTATCCTGTTGCACACATATTTTGGGCCCTATCTTGCACCCGGCGCAGCGCAAAGCCTGATGCATGTGTCTTTGCTAGTTTAAGACCGACGCAGTTGTCAATTTCCCGTCCACGCTCGCATCGTTTAAATAGAAAATGCACCTTGGCCCATCTGCGCGCCCATGGGCGTGCTGGTCTTACAGGGAGGTGGGTTCAGGTGCATTCTTGGCGTATTGCTATCTTGAGGCATCGCACCATTGACCAACAAAAACCTGGTCTAAAGTCAATAACGCAGTTATTTTAATGTTACACACACACAGGGACGCGTAGCAGCACACACACATGCAAAAGATTAAAAACAAAAATATTACAATGTGAAATAGTATTATGATATGATCTGCTCGCGCGCTTTCACTTCACGCACCAACAGATCAGTTTCTTCTCCTGAATATCTCTCTTTCCTGCTCAGCAAATCCTCCATCATAATAGCAATGCGCCAAGGTCCAAACGCGCCTGGCTTTTAAAGGGAATGGGAGATGACACTCTGGTTTATTGCATGTTACGCCCAAAACACACCTATGATTTAATGAAGACACTAAGTACAACCCTTTTGAACCATGCGCCCGGACCATTTTTTCTGCCATTAAACTACCAAAAGTGGATTCGTACACACCCTAAAAGAAGTTTGGTTCCCTGTTGTTGCCTTCTCCAACCCCTCTTACTGCTTCTCCTTACTTCGCAGGGCTTTACACATAGCCAACAAGTCATCCTGTAAGCCAAGTAGAGAAGGGGCTGCTGATGTTGCCGCCCTTCTACAGCTGACTCAGTCAACACTGGAGCAGCTGAAGTCAGAGGTATGGTGTTCATGTGGCCGTCGGTGATGCCTGCAGCATTATAGAGCCTTTAATTATAGAGCCTTTAATGCTGAAACAGGGTGTCCATGCTAAATTACTACAGTGTGAATTAAAACTGTTTGTCACACACTCAAAGGTATTTTCCTAACGTTCTTCGGATCAGTAATGGTTCTTTAAATAGCGGTATTATGATGCACAAGCACCAAGCCCATAGGTTTGGCTGGACGTGGCGGAATGTCACTGTAGTAATGGTCGCTCTCTGTTTTCTGTGTTCTTCTCTTCCTACACTCTTGTTCTCCTCAGTGTGAATTCCTGAGCAGTGAGGCTCAGAGTCCCGGCGTCCTCTCTCCGAGCTCGTTGCGTGTGGCGGCGTGCGACCTCCAGGTGTTGATGGCTACTTTCAGCCATGTTTTTGAAACCGACTTGAGATCTTACTGCAGCAGAGATCCCCCCAGCTTCAGCACAGAGACCGACGTCTTCCAGAGAATACACCAACTACTGCTGGCCTTCATCACGGTACTCCCACATGTCGTAAACGGGTGCAAGAATCAGTCTCAACACAAGCCCGACCTGTAGAAGGAAAAAAAAAAAAACTCACCCTTTCTCTCTTGCGTGTGTCTTGTTTCTCAGGAGCTGGAAATGCTTAAGGAAGTATCAGAAGCTTCAGTATCCATGAACGAGGACGTAAACAAGCTACAAACACAGCCTCGCTACTGGAGCCGAGGAGATAAGCGTAACTTACGTAAGTGCAACGTGACATCATGACTTTGCGTAAACATACACGCCACTTTCTTAAGCCAAGTGGTGTGTTATCTGTACGTATTTTGAGCTATCCACGTGTATGTTTACGCCGAAGCACGGGACGTTGCATTTGGAGCTATCCGCGGGACAAGATCCCCGGTCTCCTGGGTGAAAGTCCTGTGTTTGACCCATCCACCACCCCGACCAACCTCCCTACGCGGATTTTCGCCCTTCCGTACTACTCGCTATGGCGTAAAATGCCACGCGATCGCAAGGTAATGTAAGTCAGTGGAGGCCAAGGCGTCGATAAACACTCTAAAAAGCGAGTATGCATATTGATAACACGCCAAAATGGCATACGAATTAGCATGTCATACATACGCCACTTAATGAGATCAGTCTGGTAAGTGAATATTCTCTTTCACATGCACACTCGCATTGGTTTCTCGCACATTGGTAAATCTTTGTTTCCTGCTTTTTTTTTTTTTTTCCAGCCGACCAATTGGAGGAACTTACGAGGCGAATTAGAGACTTTTCTTCCCTGCTTCATTCCTGATGGCATCCTTAACACCATGCAGTGCACGCACACGCTGTCCAAAAACATCAAATGTTGACAAAAAAGTCCTTAACAGAATGCAGTAATAATGGGAGAGTCTGATCTATTGTTGTTACAATTTTAAAGTTTGTTGTTTGATTTTACAAAGGTTAAACAGTCAACGGCATCAGTTGCTCTGAAACATTTTAGCAGAACTCATCTTTGTGTATCTGTGTGTATGTCATAGAACTAAAACTGTTTATTACTCTTAACTTCAGTAGGACTGAGATGTCGGGCAGGTTTTTTGTAATCATTCACATAATACTAAAAACACTTTATTCCATGTAGTTAACATGGATTTTTTTTTTTAAGATTATTTTTGGGCATTTCCGCCTTTTAATGGATAGGAAAGCTAGATATGAAAGGGGAGAGAGAGAGGGAAGACATGCAGGAAATTGTCACAGGTCAGACTCGAACCCTGGACCTTCTGCGTCTAGGAATAAACCTCTATATATGTGCGCCTGCTCTACCAACTGAGCTAACCCGGCCACAGTTGACATGAATTTCTATACAGTAATAGGCAGAAGGGTTTGTTTTGTTGATAAATGTTATTGTGTAATCAGAATTCAACGTTCCTCCTTTTTGTTTTTTCACCCCTACTTGTATTGTCCTTTGCAGTACTCCAAATGTTCATATTATATTGCTGAATAAATTGAAATGTTTTAAACTTCAGTGGTAACAGGTTTGATATTGCGAAGTTTCATTTATTGTGCTTTTTTTGATTTATCTTTTAGGGCTGCAGCAATTAGTTTTGATAGACAGAAAATGTTGATAGGCGATCAATCATTTCAGGTTGTTTCATTACAAACAAGTTAAACATTCACTGGTCCATGTGAGGATTTGCTGCTCCTCTGCGGTCTTGTATTAGAGCTGCAAAGATCTATCGATTAGTTTAACTATTCAGTTAATTGTCAACTATTTTGATAATTGGTTAGAGTATTTCTTATGAAAAAAAAAAAAAGGAAAATTCTCTTTTTCCAGCTTGTTAAATGTGAACATGTTCCAGTTTCTTCTCTCCTCTGACAGTAAACAGAATATCTTTGAGTTGTGGACAAAACAAGACATTTGAGGACGTCATCTTGGGCTTTGGGAAACACTGATCCACATTTTTTACCATTTTGCATCCTATCGACAACTATTCGATTAATCGAGAAAATAATTGACAATGAAAATAGTAAGTTGCAGCCCTATTTTGTATCATTTAAAATATATGGATAAAACAAAACTAGCAATTTAATTACATCACACTGGCCTGTGCAGAAGAGCCAAACCGTCTCAGATGGAGACAACAACTTAACTGCACGCCGTTAGGTTTAACACAATCTTAACAGCTTCTGACAGATGGTGAAAAAGCTGGTGTCTTGCGTAGGGCTGCACAATTAATCGCAATTCGAAATCGCAATATGGACTAGTGCAATATCCAAATCGGGGGGCGCAATATTTGTTAATGGCAAAATATGTCTAACCGTTCTGAATTAAGTATTGTGGTGCTGCAGAGATGTCCCAGCCTACAAATCCTATCCTACAGACTAAAGAGAAAAAAAAATCTTTGTTTGGTACAGATCCTCGCAAAAGAATCACACTATAATGATTTTAATTTCTTTCCATGTTAATAATTTTCAATGAAAATGAGAAGGATACAAAAACGATCATTCCCCTCCAATATCGTGAATCATATCGCAATCGCAACATTAAAATAATCGCAATTACCGGTAGATATTTTCCTCATATCGTGCAGCCCTAGTCTTGTTGTGTATACCATGACATCTTTTCCTGCATCTCTCACTGGTTCAACGGAGTAAAAAAAATCATTAACAGGAAGTGGGCTATGCTTTTATATTTAATGTGCCATCATTACATTATTACATACACGTATGTACACCGGTTGATCCCATAACTAACATATCTGGTGTCCAAAGAAAGTTCAATAAACTGGCAGTAATCAAAGCTGTCCATCCATGTGGATTGAAATAGGGTTTAAAGTACTGCAGGCCAATGTTTCCAGGGGTTGAACTGCCAGCGGTGGTCCTCTCCATCTCCCCCCTTCACACGGACAGCTCTGCCCCCTGAGCGTGATTGAGGAGCCCCGCAGTCAGAAGCCTTTGCCGGCCAGCCATTCCTTCAGCTCGGTATCGAAGTGACCTTTGACCTTTAACGTCATGGTGACCTCGTTGACCTGTGTGGGCAGCTCTTTCCCCGTCACCTCCTTAAGAAATTGCTTCACGTCCTTCTCCAGGGCCCAGATGTCCCCCTCCACTTTCCGTACGAGCGTCGTCCTGCGGCTGCCGTGGGTCAGGTCCGAGTAAACCGGGATGTTGTGCATGCGGGAGCGGCGGATCATGTAGGGCAGAGGCGGCGGGGAGTCTGCCGGAGGGGTCCAGCCAGACGGGGTAGGACCGGCGTGCTTGGGCGGAGCGGGGACCCGTGACGGCGGGATGAGCCGCTCTACGAACTTGTATTCGTCCGTAGATTCTGACAGGCCTATAATGGCCCTCTTGTTTTCTTCTGGAGCAGCGTTACAAACAAACCTAAGCCCGACAGCCGCGGCAGGACGTGCCGGGCTGAGAGCTCCTCGCAGCAGCCCGCGGAGCACGGCGGACCGAAGGGTAAAGCAGGCCGCCATGTTGTTTAGCATGTAAAGCAGCCGGACCGGAAACAGTGAAGAACTTCTTCTACTTCTTCTTCTGGCTTTCCGGCAGACTAGAAGTCTTGCTGCCTCTCACAGGACAGTTTAAGTAACATTCGAAAGTATTGTCAAATTCAGTGGAGTTAGTCCTGTAGCAGAGATCAAATCCATGACGGCTTCCACTATCTCAAATTGATATTCAGGTGGATTTAGTAAGGATCTCAATGTCATGTTCTGTATTCCCATGATGTGACATAGCGCAGTGAACAACTGTTCTCTTTCATTTTTGTATTGAAGACAGTCCAAAAGTACATGGTGAACATTTAGTTTCTGTTTGTAGATTCCACAAAGTCCATCCTCATGCTTGCCCCTCTTTGCTAGATCCCCATGCAAGTCCACAATGCCCGAGTCTCAGCCTTGTCATTATTACGGAGTGTCTTCTTTCTTTGCCCAAATAGCACTGCTCTGCCTGTAGCTACCCTATTTTGAATTGAAAAATAATGACGACCCCTCTTTTCCTTTTCCCACTTCCTTTGACACACTGCTGTAACATTTTTCTTAATGACAGACCGGCATTCAGATATCCCAACACATACCCTTAAATCAATGTCTCTTTTCAGTGCCATTTTAGCTGCCTTATCTGCTATCTCATTCCCATCTACCCCAACATGGGCAGGCACCCAAAAAAACAACAACACCAATCCTCCAGCCTTCTCGATCTTATACACCACAGCCATCACTTCCATAATAAGGTCTGGCCTGGCTCCCCAATTGCTTCCTATCAGAGTTTTTAAAACTGAGGCCGAATCTGAACATATAAACACTTCTTGGCAGCACTTCTTCCACCCACTGTAGTGCCCAAATTATAGCTATTAGCTCTGTTGTATGCACTGATACCCCCTCAGACAGTCGTTTGAGCTGTACAATTTCAAGTTGAGGAATATAAAAAGCAAAGCCCGACTTCCCAGTTTGTATTTAGTGAAGAACTTACTGTTCCGGCTCATTTTGCCAAATGGTTCCAGAAGATTTATGTAATTTATTCTGGTCTTGTCATGGGTGTATTAAGAGAATGAGTCTTATCCCCACACCTGTATTTGTTTTTGTTTGTTTCAAGATGTCTATGTACATTTATTTCCCAATATATTAGAAATGTATTGTTTGGCTTTTCTTACTCCTCCATATGAATACTATATCATCAATTAGATATTACTTGCAAGATCAAATTTCATATTCATAAATCATTTCCTGTTAATGCAACCTATGTTTTATATGTTTACCAATGCTGTTTGTTAAAAATAAATAAAAATGAAACTTCCTGTAGCTTCTTCTTCTTTTTCTGAATTTCAGGCAGACTGGATGCCTCACGGCACATTGCTGTCTCTTACAGGTCAGGATTAAATTGGAGTTTAAAACTATTTTATTTCTGTGTAATCCTGATTCTCGGTGGGATTAAGCAGGCTCTTCATTGTCACTGTCTTTCTGTCTTTGTTCCCAAGTGTGATAATGCAGCAACCTCTCTCTTTCTTCCACATAACAGAACATGAGTAGATGTTTCCCAGTTTGTTGTTTTCTGCAGGTTCCACACAGTCCAGTCTCATGTTTGGGAATTATGTCTAAAATAAGGCCCTAAGGCCTGACAAATCTGACTCCAATGTATTCAAATGAGGTTCCCCAGCCTGCCTATGGTCCCCCAGTGGCTAGAAATGGTGATAGGTGTAAACCGAGCCCTGGGTATCCTGCTCTGCCTTTGAGAAAATGAAAGCTCAGATGGGCTGATCTGGAATCCTCCCCCTTTCTCTGCTTTGCCCGCCCAGAGAATTTGGTCCACCCATGAGAGAGAGACATCATGGCTTTCAAACGAGCAAAGTGGCAGTTGGTCAAGGCCACACCCCCACCCTCCGCACCTTCTTACATTGGATTTAAGTTTACCAGAACACAAGGATCAATCTGAGACGAAGAGGTCAGTTAAACACAATTGTGGTTTCACAAAACAGAGACTTGTTTCCCTAGCAACAGACATCAAGTCAGAAGCTCGGTCCACCAAGTTGTCTTCCGAATTATGAGCTCCGATCTGTTCTCTCCCTCTCTCCCTTTAAGTTTTTATCCTATCCTCTAGACAGAAACTATTATCTTTCACAAACACACACACCAAGGTCGGGGCCTCTGTGTAGTGCAACTTCCTTTCCTAATCTCTTAACTTTAACTGTCTTTTAATTAATTATTATTAAATTGTCTTTTCCTGTTCTTCTGCTTATCTGTCTGGTACACAATGCATTCTTATGGCATAAAAGCCTAAACTATTTTTATGACTTAACCTTAACTTTCTGTTTAACCACTTCCTCAAGGACTAACACAGCTCTTTTGCATCACAATGCAATTTTAACTGTCAGCAACTTTTATTCTACAGTATCTTTACTGAGTTCCATGTTTTAGCCCACAGTGTCCCAGTTCCAGTCAAGTCATAGCAGCTGCATGCCTTTTCTCTCTCCCCAATTAAAAAAGTTAATTCTTTACACTATTTTGATGAGAGAACTAGTGATGTCTATTTCACTTTCTTATAGCCTTACATGTAACTCTCAACTTTTTATATTCTGTTGCTTTGTTCTCTGTTGGCCACTTTCTCAGGGCTCTGTAGGCACGGTTCCTATCTCTTGCTGCTTTATCACATGCTTTATTCCAACACAGTTGCAATGTAATTAAAGCCTCTCTAAAAAGTTAAACTGAAGAGAATGACACATAGTGGGAGGGATCTTCCTAATGTCCCTAGACTGGAGGAGTTTCCTGACTTGTTGGGCCTGTCTACTTCCTCAACGTTCTCTGGAGCTATACAACAGTGAGCTCTGAGACTACACATCTCAGCTCATATTCCCCCCATCAGCAGCAGACAAACAATTTCCCGATCGCTGCTGTGCCGTTATCAAAGAGGGGAGAATGGCGCACAGACTGAATGGAGAGGACATACCTCTGGATAAACTGGGTGACATAGAGGTAAGTGACACAGACACACAAACCCTCTCCCATTACCATTCTGTTTTGTTCCGTTTCTGTTCTGCTCTATTTTGTTCTCTAAAACAGTGATGCCAAACCAACCCAAACAAACTACCCTTCATTAAGTGCCATGAATAGATCAATGGCAAACATGTTGCATTTGCTTTTATTGTATTCAGATGTGAATTATATCCCAGCTCCTTTCATTTAATCTTTAACCCTCTGAGGGCGAAAGACGCGTCCAAATGATGTTTGGCAAAACCCCTACTCAAAAAGTGATATTCCAAAATTTCATTTTAGACATTTATTTTTACAGGCAAGTCATTAAGAACAGGTTCTTATTTACAATGACGGCCTGACAATTGGCATAGCCACTTAGGGAAAGGGAAGGAGGGCTAGATAATAAATTTATTAGAAATACATACATTTTAGAAATTACATAAAATACAACCTAAGACTTTGGTAAACTAATTTCAGGAACGGAAAATATTTGTACAACACATCATAAGTTAAGGTTTGTTTTCAAAAGAGAGTTGAGGACTTTCAAACAGCCAACATCAACGTTTCATCTTCAGTGCCAAATTATCTCTTTACACATTGTTTAAAAAAATTCGGGAGCCACTATATGAACATTTTGATATGAAACACATCAGTTATATGCAAATACCTTTCAAAAGGTGAATTTAAGAAGATATGTGAAAATGCCCTTAGACTAAATAAATCTGTAAATAACTTTACACAGTTTTTGCCTTAATAAATTCATTATATTTACATTCATTAAGGATGTAACTGTAAATTGTTGGCAGTTAGATATTAGAGCTAAAAGGATTCAGAAATGGCTGAAAGCACTGACGTTTACTTTAAAAAGATGATTATCCAAGTATCGAGTGTTTATCATGTGTTCCTATTGCACACCAGAAGCTGGTGGAGGTCACTGGTAATACAGGGATGTCATTTACTTAATTTTCTTTGGCCTAAAGTTATCACACTTATTGGACTAAAATATATTTTTATATATTGCAGTAGGTGGAGAAACATGTTTATTTTTTCCTATTATCAACCAAATTACATGTCAACTTTGACCCATTGCACCCACTTTGGGTCCCACAGTGGTTGCCAAACTTTTTTGGCTTGTGACCCCTTAAAACAAAACAGTGTCTACTGTTGAACCCCAATAGACATTTTCCACGGCAGACGTGTTGACATGTCATAGTAGGAAAAGCACAGGTGTATTCAAAACCATTAATGATGGCTGCATCCCACTTAGGGGAGGCCCTGGTATTGTGCATGCTGACTCACTGAAATAGCTTACTGGGACACTTCATGGAACTGAGCCATCGTTAAGGTTATCAATTTCAGCCATGCTTCTCCTACTATGACAAGTCAAAATGTCTGCTGTGAAAAAGGTCCATTAATTAATAGGTGGCATGTTTAGCAGCCATGATCAGTTAAACCAAAGAGTGATTTACTCCTTGTTTTGTGGAATAATTATAGAAGGCTCCAAACGCCTAGAATTATCCAGCATTTCAAAAAAAGGGAAAGATTAAATAAAAAAAGTCTAAAAAAGAGGAACCTCCGTTAAAATGCCCAACAGAACCCCATGTGAAATCAGCGTTTCCATCCATAGTCGTCAGCTGTGCGTTGAGATGAATGAAAGCTGTGTGTGTCTCAGAGAGAGTTGCACCCAGGTGTGACATCTCGTCTATGCTACAGGACTGAACAAATCCCTGAGAAAAAAAGCCTTTTTTCCACTGATGTGGTTTAAACAAACAGACCAGTCTCTCTCTCTCAGTGGGCAGAGACAGATGAAGGTAGGGACAGAACTGTGACCAGGAGGATTTTTCTACCCAGAAGAACAATTTAACCAAATGTGCTGATTTTTATTTCATCACTGTTTGCTGTCCTGGCTTGTAAATGGTAGAATGAGCTCCCCATTGACATCAGGATGCCCGAAAGCCTACACATCTTCCGTCGCAGGCTAAAAAACACATCTCTTCCGACTACACCTTGGATGTTAAAACAACAATTTACAGTTGCACGTTCATATGGCTCTTTGTAGTTTGGCTTATTTAAAGCTAATGTACTTGCACTTACTTCTTGCTGTCTGGAGTTGGTTCCTTCAAGGTTAAAGGCACTTAATTGGAAGTGGCTTTAGATAAAAGCATCAGCTAAATGATGTAATGTAATGTAATAAAAAAAAAACATGCTTCAGAAGGAGATGTGTCATTTTGGAGGAGTCAGTGGGGGAAATGTGTGGTTGTCAGCAGGGGTCACTATACTATCATCAACCAACGGATACAAGATGGTAGCTGGAAAATACTTCTTGTAGACATAACAAACTGAGATTGGTCAATGTCTACGAGAAGTATTTTCCATGGATGGTAAAATGAACTCTAGTGCGATTCAACCGCAGGTGTGAAAGCCCCCTAATACCTGCTTTACAACAGTGCCGCTTAGTGTTCAAAGCTGCACATAGAGCTAGAACGCAACAGTCATTCATTCCAATTTTTCAATAAAATGCACTGCTATTCTATTTGTCCACTGGGGGTGGTTCTGTCATAAGAGTAGGCCCAATGCTGGAAACGTTATTATAGATCCCAAGTGCTTGACACAACACTGTCAAGCGTAGGCTACTGTTCATGCAGGAGCCACGGGTGGAAAATGCCTTTGTCAAAAAGGTGTGTCAAGCACTGTGCTTGGTTTGCTCACAGCACCTAAAGGAATATAATATTCAGCACCACTATCATCATGGCAATGATTTTACTGTCTGGCCCACTTAAGATCAAATTTGGCTGCATGTGGACTAAAATGAGTCTGACACTCCTGCAGGAAAGGACTATACGACCTATGTCGTTGTATGGTTTGGAGGACTTGTTGTCTCCTGTCACCTACAGAGTCAGTTTTAGTTCGCTCTCCCTGCACCAGGCAAGCACGTATCAGTTCACGGGACTAATCGTCAGATTTCTAGAGTTGTAGAAAGAGAACGCTCCACAGCGTGTTGCGTCTTGTTGCCATTCTTTCTCTCTCTCTCTCTCTCTCTCTCTCTTTGGCCCAGGTGAGTTATCACCTGCTGCTCTGCCACTCCCACGTCTCCTTTGACAACCTGAGTACATAGAGAGCATGGGAACAAAACACATAACACCTCTCTGGGTTTGTGACACATTGACTTGGACACATGTACGGAGAGCAATCAGACCTGTGCAGTATGCAGGGGTATAAATATAGACAGCGCATGACCGTGGGTGGGGGGGCCCCCGGGCCCTGCAACAATGTTTTGGGCAAAGTACGGCCCCTCGTAAGCGATTAAGATTGCCAGCTTGGAAACACGCCTGTGCTCAAAGCAGGAAGAACTGACGTTGATGTTGTGTGTAATAAGGACGCTGGAGGAGAGGTTTTAAGCCGCAGCTCACTTTACTTTCTGAGAACAGGAGCTTTTCCTTTCAGACCAACACAACTGTCACTTACGCATGCGCCAAGGCGTTACCAAACGAACACAGGTTACATCGTCCTGGACGGACATAACAGTTGAATGAAAAAAGGTGCCATTTCAAAAGTCAAACCCATCTCCATTGTGTTTTATGTATTATTTTGGTAAAATACTCAGTTAACCTGATGCACCACATGCACACAACATAACTTTGTAAACACAGAACCATCTTACCATCATTGGAAACTGTTTGGAAAATGGTGGGCACTTGCCAAAAAAAACTAACTAGCATGCACTAGGGCCCGTCATACCTTATGTCACTGGACCTGTGACAGAGAACAAAAGAATAACACTATTTCACAATCACTTTATCCTTTACTGCCAATGTGGATCTGTATGTAAAATAGCACCTGCGTGACTTTGTTCTTTAACAGGTCCTGAAACCTAATGTACCCTCTGAACACCCGCAGGCACACACCCCCTCTAGAAACTGCCCCATGAACTTGAATCACTACGCCACTAAGAAGAGCGCGGCTCAGAGCATGCTGGACGTTGCCCTGCTGATGGCCAACTCGTCTCAGCTGAAGACCGTTCTCTATGTGGGGCCTCATTACCGTTTCTACATCCCCCTCCTTGTCCTGCTGTCTCTGTCCATCACTTTACAGGTCTTGGTGGGGCTGCTGCTCGTATTTATTGGCAAGTGACCCAGACTTTTTGTTTCTCCATCTTTCTTGCACTCTTAATACCTTTGCTCTTGGAATCTTTACGTTGGGAAGGTGAGAAGAATCAAAGCAGGGAACATTGGTGCATTTGTTCTCCTCAGGACTTTTTCTGCCAACTTTATTAAGATCCTTTCTTTACTAAATCAACTTGTCAGACTCACCGTCCTACAGTTAGTAGTCGGATACTTCACTCTTCTGTGATTTGTAATATAAAAACATATTTGACATTTAAATTTGTATCTACAAGTGTGTAGACTATATCAGCTGTGTTTGGTACCGACATTTCATTTAATTTTTAATCATCTTTTTTTGTAATCCGTAACTAAACAGAACTTTCTTCTCTAAATCCAACATCAGTTTCCTTAAATAAAACCAAGTTCCAATTATTTTTTTCCCTTCCTCTCTTTATGTCTTTGCTCATCAGCTTTTCATGTAGCTCATTAAGTTTTGCTGTTGTGCGATTCTGTGCCAGCAGTGAAGTATGATCTGAACGACGAGAGTAAACACGCCAAGTTGAACAGGATGAACAACGTAGCGACAGTGCTTGTCTTCTTCACCGTCCTCATCAACATCTTCATCACAGCGCTTGGATATGAGGAAAATGCTGTCAGGTAGGCCATTACAGAAAACACATTCACAGTAGGCTCTCTTACTGTTGTAAACTCACCTCACCTTGTTTTTTTAACCAGGTCATCAGGGTCACCGGTGATGTCAGAGCCTCCGCTTTCCCTTCTGCCCTCCGACCTGAACATGGCTGTTGGCATTTAGACTGTCTTTGGACCAAAATAAGACTTTCTTTGTCCACCTTTTATCTCAAAGCCTTGAAATCTAAAGGGTTATGGCGGGACAGCAGCCTTTTTTCTAACGTCTGTATTGGCTCCCTGCAGTGAAGGAGAACTCGAGTCCTGGACTCTGACTCGAGTCGCTATTCTCTGGACTCGTGACTCGATTTGGACTTGGATGACTTAGACTTAAGGATTTATGAAATTGGGCTTGAGCATTCATGAAATAGGATTTGGAAGTTGGATGAAGTTTCTGACTACTTTTATGTGTAATAGGCAGTGATGGAGTACTCAAATCTGACTCGAGTCGCTATTCTCTGGACTCGAACTCAGGTAATGGTGACTCGACTCAGACTCTTCTTTGGTGACTCTGACTTGAACACTGGGGACTTGAGACTTGATTCGGACTTAACAGTTGGTGACTCGACTACAGCACTGGCTCCCTGTTCAAATTCTGACTGGTTTGTGCAAAGATTCACCAGCTGGAACAAACCTTTAATTCCTTAATGGATTTAATAGATTTACCATGAAAGACTTTTGTGAATGCAGGCTGAGACTTATACAACCTCTGGCTCACCAAGTAAATGTAGATGAACTGCATTTATATAGCGCTTTTCTAGTCTTAACCACTACTCAAAACGACGTACACATGGGCGCCATTCACCACGGCGCCCTATTCATACACTGGTGGCCGAGATTGCCATACAAGGTCTCCTCAGATAAACATTCATGCACATTCAGACACCGATGGCACAGCATCAGGAGCAATTTGGGGTTCAGTGTCTCGCCCAAGGACACTTCGACATGTAGACTGCCAGGGATCGAACCACTGACCCTGATTGGTAGACGACCGCTCTACCACCTGAGCCTCATCCTCACTGACTATCGACCACAACCTCAACTCAGAATCACAGCTGTTGAATTAAACTTGTGACGCCGTAGGACTACCAGTTTTGGCTTGTGTCTGTCTCTTTCAGATACCTGGAGCCAGGCGTTGTAAACATTCAGGGCCCAAACACTAGCAGGGAGGTAGGGGGGTGGGGGGCATGCTTTATTTACAGCAGCTATATGCACTATTTTTCAAGCCATTTGACAAAATAATGCCTAAAAATTTGTACATGATTTAGGAAAAACAAGATAGATGCCAAGGAAAAGAATGATCCTGTAGACCTGTCTTCATCATTCTGAAACCAGAACACAATACATGTTAAGGATTTTCACTCCTGACACCTAAAGACAGGCAAAAATGGTCTGATGTTACTATTTTTGAATTATATAACATAAGTTGGAATTTGGTGTTAACAGCATTGAGTAGAGTTCACAGAATTAATGTCAATATTTCACAGTAACAGAGCTTTTGCTCTGTTGGTTTGCCGGTCCAGTCAGAGAGACTGAGATAAATGACAGACAGATTCCCTACTTTTAAAGTGCTCAAATTATGCTTTTTCCCTTCCCTTATTGTTATATATCTTTTTTGTGCAAGTTATTTACAAAGTGAAAAAGTCCAAAGTCCACCTCAAAGGGATTTACCATCTCCAACAGAAAACACTGTTCACCAACTGCTCCAAACAGCTCTATTGTAGTCCAGCCTTTACTTCAGAGACGAACGTGGGTCACTTTGTAACACACATAATGCTCGCCTAGCTGCTAGCGTGGCACGCCCTCATACTCCGCTTCTGACTGGCTAGTAGTCCTTACCTAGGTACTGCGCATGTGCGACTCCCAACAAATATGGAATAGAAGTGAGATGCCTCACTCTGTAGCTAAAACAGAGAGCTCAACACACAGGGGGAAAAGAGGAGCTGCAGAAATGTGCAGTACAACAAAATTATGGTGATTTTTGAAAATTAAACCATGTTAACCTATTCTGATACAACCTCTAAATACAATAATGAACCTGAAAATGAGCATAATAGGAGCACTTTAAGAAAGCATTCGGGGCTAGAGCCCCAGAAGTCGCCCCCTCGCTTTGCCCCTGTTCCACTGCACTGTATTTTAGTTTTTTGCTAAACTATTTTAAGCCTCTATGTTGTAAATATAACAGCACTTCTGTTCCAATGTCAGGAGGATGATGGAATTAAGCTTAAGGTTTGTAATAAAATAAATCAATTATTTGACAGTGTTTGTTAATATTTAACTCTCATGTTCACATTAACATTTTTTTGTATCTCCAATGTATTGTTTTAAAGAAAGGAAGGAAATCAAAGGAGCTGGGGACATTTTTTCATTTATTAAAAAAAAAAAAAAAAAAACATTTAGACAACAGCCTTTGGTTATAGATGTGATTTGGAGGACAGCTTGGAAATATGAAAGACAGCCTCAGTTCACAAAGCGGTTGTACTGCATGACATCATCATGTAATCATGTATATCCCAAAAATAAGAACAAATCACATACAGTATGTTAGAAAACAGCTGCATAAAAGAAATCAGATACACAAAACTCTGCAAAGATAGAAAACAAAGTGCAACATTTCATGCAAAAAAGCAAAGAAATGAAAAGGAGAGTGCTAGCATTATTATTATTATTTTTTTCTTGAACAGACCACAACCATTTCTTTATCTCCTCGGCTACAAGGCACATGGTGTTCGTCTGTTTCAAAGTTATTTAGCCTAAACATTTTTGACTGCTTTGGTTTTTTTCTGGAAAGTGCCTCTTGCCACAACTATGAAAAGATCAACAACCCAACCTTTTTATTTTATTTGTATATGGAAATAACACCACAAGATTCAGAAATACAATACTTTAAAGTTACATGATCAAGGGACATTATTTCAACCTCCAATCTCAAGGTTGTTTCCTAATATTTTTATATTTATTAATTATAAAACAAAACCCCACCTATCGGAGAGGGAGTGTGTGTGTGTGTGTGTGTGTGTGTGTGTGTGGGGGGGGTGGTGGAATATAAAGGTTGGGGAAACTGCTGACACAGATGAATAAGATATATTAGATACACAGTCTATAATGTGTCTGGTTTTGTTAATTTTACTGATTTGGTGACATGAAGAAATATAAAAAACAGCAAACATTTAAAGGTTTATACAGTCCTTCCAGAAAAATGCAGTTTTTTTGTGATTGTTGCGGGCCAAAATCCTTGATTATGCGGCACGTTTTCTTAAAAAATGCGATGGAATATGCTATATATGATATTTATGCAATTGTATGCGATGAAATTGCAGGAACTTGCAAAAATTGCGGTTTGATGAAAAAGAGAAAAAAAGTGATTCCCCCAACACCCTGCTTTTTGATGATGTTCACGTCGCGTAATTACGTCACTTCCTAATGTTCCCATGGCAACAGGGGAAAATGGCTGCTCGTGTGAAGTAAACGCAACATTTTCCAACTTTCTGTTAAGATATATGTGACTTTTTTTGCAACGAAAATGCGGGGATTATGAAATCATGCAAGCCCCGCATATTTTGTGCAGAAATCTGCAATTTATGTGGCGTATTTGAAAAAAGACTTTGGCTGATTATGCATTGAATTATGCGATCGCATAATCGCATTTTTCTGGAGTGACTGTTTATAAGATATTTGTATTGGAATGAGGAAAAAAAAAACTGATTATCTTTTTATTGAATCGCAAAAGGATTTTCTATATCGTTCAGACGGCAGTAGGAGTAGTAGAGGAAAGCTGCTAACACGGCTAACAGCAGCAGCAGCCGTATCACCTTCCACAGGCTCCAGCCTCCAGACTTTCTGACCAGCTCCCCGGATCGTATTGTGCTGTGATTGGCTGCTCTGTTTGTGCTCTGGATAGGGGGCCTGAAGCACGGGATGGAAGATCATATTTAGAGCAGGTGATGAACTCGTTTGCTCAAACACGCCACTAGTTTATAGTACAGACTCACTCTGTGCCTTGGTCCGATTCCTTGGCTTCATCTGGCTCAACGTTGCCTCTTCGTTTCAGCCTGAATGGAAGAAAATTTTATATAGTCAAAGTTGGTGTGTGTGTGTGTGTGTGTGTTAAAACTGCACTTACATGTCCGAATACACCGCTTGAACCTGTGAAAATGAAAGCAGGATAGTTAGTGAGATTATTTACAGTTAGAGAGCAGAAAAATTTGGCACGAACACAGAGGGATAAGCGGACAATCAGGTCTCACCGGACTGGACTGGTGGTACGTGATGTAGGTAATTTCCTCCGCTGCAAAGAAAAAAAAAAAAGACATTAGCACGGCCCGGTGGCTCAATTGTTAGCACTCACAGAAAGTTTGGGCAGGGCCCTTCTGTTTGGAGTTTCTGTTTGGAGTGGGTTTCCTCTGGGTGCTCCGGGTTTCCTCCCGCCATAAACACATGAATGCTACGTAATTATGACTACAGTTGAAAATTAGCCGGCTGGCTAACACTGGCACATTTACATAAATGTTGATTAATGTGCATTGTCCTAATAAAATAAATAAATCGTAGCACATTTTGGACCTCCTTGACATACAGTAAACACCTTTATTTTTTATTCAGGTTCACTGAGAGGAAGCCTCTCTTTTTTGCAGGAACGCCCTGATCACATTCACACAGTTCCACATTCATAGCTGGAAGCTGCCCGGTACAACCACAGTCTGATCTGCTGGCCACTGAGCAGCTCCCCTGGAGCAGATGGAGGTTAAGGGCCTTGCTCAAGGGCACCTCAGTGGTGGTAATGAGGGAGGGACAAGCGCTGCTCTTTCACTTTCCCCACCCAGATTTTATCCTGTCGGTCTGGGGATTAAACTGACGACCTCCCGGTCACAAGCTCTAACCTTTAGGCCACCACTGCCCCCATTTATTGACTGTCTATTCCTTTTTAAGAATATGATGATAGATAGATAGAAGATGATAATAATAATAGAAATAAAGTGTTCATTCAGAATGAACACCAGTTGGCAGGTCCTCAGGCCTGGATTGTTACCATGCATGAGAACTTTTAAGCCAGATTGGAAAATGTACATTTGCGTTACATTCACTTCGAACTGCAAAATGCACAAAATGGCCGCCACACTGCCCTCTGGCCCAAAAATACTTTTCCCCCATAGACTTACATGGAGAAAGAGACATCTGTGAATCAGTGGATACATATGTTGGGCGTCACAACGCCCGCGAAATAACTCGTTCCACTATCAGAATTTGATCCATTCTGTCCAATAAGATTTGGAAAGTCTAGAAGAGCCGCACAATTAAATCATTTAATCCCTACTGAAGTTAGCGGAGCGCTAGTCGGTATCCTTGATGTTCCACTTCCAGGATTGCTCCGGTGCCGCAGGAAATTCCGCCAGATGCATGTTTTTCCCCGATGTCCGTTTCCTTCTCCTTTCTTTGTGTTGTTCTTCTAAACTCCGGTGGATTTGTGAGGACTATGGTTAACTGCTCCTCAGATCTCTGCAGGGTAAATCCAGACAGCTAGCTAGACTATCTGTCCAATCTGAGTTTTCTGTTGCACAACTTTTCTTTTTACAGCGGCTCCGTGCTTGAGCTATGTTACTGGTTACTGGTTGCACGGCGTTCATCGTTGGACTGGTCGTGACTGTTTTCCTAAGATGGCACCCGCCTGTATACGTGAACGTTACAGTCTATATAAACTATCTTTTTAATAAACTGTCTGTACGCTTACAAAGTTCTCAATGCTTGGGTTTACATGTAGGGACCATCATTATGCTACCGTAGAAGTGTGGTGCTATTTTGAGCCTTGTTAGTGGTATAGAAATTGCGATTTCTTTTTACTTTACCCGTGCCCTGATGACCAGCTTTATTAGCTAATTAGCGGTTTGCGCTAAAACTGGTCACATTCGATTAGCATGAAAACATATCCCAGAGAACGGTCGACTTGGTACACATGTGTTATTAACCCCTAGGTTCATTTTGCGCCGGATTTGTCCTTTAACTTTATTACCATGAAAAGGCTCAAACCAATTAATCGATTATCTAACTAATTGGCGATAAATTTAATCGTTGACAACTGATCTATTATTCGATTATTCTTTGAAGCTCTAGTTCAGAACCATGGGCAGTAAATAGCAATCACAGCATTTTGGAACCCAACACCACAAACAAGCACAACAAGCTATTAAGTATATATATATATATATATATATATATATATATATATATATATATATATATATATATATATATATATATATATAGCAGAATTTAGGCATAAGTGAATAATAACAAGGACATTTTTAGACCCACAAATGAACAATCATAAAGTGCCTAAAAAGTGACCGAGACTGAAGAGCATCCTACCTTCCTCTCTGTAGTAGGTCTTATCAGGCGAGGATTGCACTGGAGCGCTCTTCATCACCTTTTCAAGCTTCTTCTCGTACAGCTTTCGAGTAGTGTCTATGTTGACACAAACACATTAACAGGGCTTCATTATGCACGATGCAAAGATGGCGGCACGCACGGACGCAGGGGCTTGGTGCTCTCTGAGACTACTGTGTTTTTTATGTGCTGCAGCTTGGTTTGCTTGCACATTACACTGCACTTTATTGTTTGTGTTCTTGGAAATTGTATGTCTTTAATTGTTGTAATTTTCTTTTTAACAGTCTTCTGTTTGTTGGAGGGAATTTGGAAATATAACATGGACTTTCATTTAGTGAAAAGTTAAAACAAATCAAAACAAAACTGGTGTATTATGAAAATAGGTTAGGGGTTTGATTCTATTTAATCTCATTCTATACCCTTATCTATTATATATTATTATAGTAATAAAACAGATGCTTATTAAAAAAAGACATTGGAGTACAAAGTAGCAAACAGACAAATGTAAAGAACTAGAGCAAATGGCTGTGTGATGTATAAAATCATGAAGGCATTTTTATTTATTTATTTCATTAAATATATATTTTAACTTTTCTTTTCTTTCTCTATTTTTACGATAACAATTCTCACTCTTACAGCTTCACCTATTAAAACTAGAGCCCGACCGATAAAGGATTTTTAAGGCCGAAATCGATACAAATATTTGGTGATTTAAAAATCAGATATTCCAATATTATATATTTTTTAAATCCATAAACACGTAACGAAACATAAACAGATTTCCCTAACATTATAATATATAATAATTATAACATTATAACAGAACAGAGGAACATAAAAATATATTAAAGTTCTGATAAATAAAATGTATAAAAATACAAACCTAAGATATGAAACTTAAAGTCCTTTAAACAAAAAACAAAAACAAAACTATGCAACGCCAACACTCAGAACATGGTTGAAGGGTGTTTCGCCTGTTTTTATTATAAATATTCATTTATCGGCCATTATAAATGCCGATACCGATAGTTTGGAAAATATATTATGGATAATATCGGCCCGCCGATATCTAATTAAAATATAAAGTGGCAGTAATGAGCAGTAATGGCATTTCTTGGAGCCATAATGTAACTTTGTTTTTTGTTTTGTTTATTAGCACGTTGGTGACATGAATATGTATGCAGTTTTGTGTTTGATCACTGGGTGGAGTATTGTCACTGGAAATGCATAAAGGTAAACAACAGCCAGAGGTACATGGGTTTCATTTGTATTTAATTGGAAAGCAGAATGAAACTGACCTGAAATGAAATGGACTATACTTAATACCTGTACTACGGTGAGCATGCCGTCATTGAATGATTGAGTCACAGCACTCAAATTTATTTAATGTACTGGTTGATTGACAGCCCAGAACACGCGGCAGAGAAATTTCTCCCTTGTAGGGGAAATTTCTTGTTGAATTTCTTGTAGAGAAATTTCTCCCTTGTAGGGGAAATTTCTCATTTCTCATTAGGCATTGGCCTAATGTAGGTCTGGTTAAAAGAATCTACTACATTATTAATGAGGTAGTTAATGTGTGCACTTTTCTTACCGACTATGGGTCCATGTTTGATGTCATATTTAGCAAGCAACTTGCTGATCTCCTCATTACTTTTCTCACTCAAAGCCATCTGCAGATAGATAGATAGATAGATAGATAGATAGATAGATAAGAATCAGAAAAGGATTTATTGCCAAGTAAGTAACACTTACAATAAATTTGCCTTGGCCGACGGTGCATACATAAGCATATTAAACATTAACATGAAATAAACAAACAATAAATAGGCCTACAGAAACAAATACATACATACATGTACATATGACTGTTTAACATTAGGAAAGAAAAAAAGAGTCTGTGTGGATTAGTGCAGTATATAGGCCTAGCCTATGATAGTAGCCTGTAAATGAATAAAAGTAGCCTAACAGCTTGTACATAGATAAGAGCAGCCTAACAGCCTGCAGAGAGTAAAAAGGGAGGAGACTCGTGCAGTATGCTGCCCGCCATGCTCCGAACCAGCAGGAAAACGTCAAATTGAAAAAAGCTCTGGGCGCAAACTCCAGCGGACGGTTGAAAAAAAAAAAAAAATAGGCTAAACGCAGAATTGTGAAAGTCAAAGCAAATACTTTGTCGCCAGACCCCAGCCCCCCTTTGTTACATGTTGCAACACTTGTATTGCTTTAATGCCTGGTTAAAAGAGCAGAGTAACGCAAAGAAATCAAACTTCGCAGTTTTTTTTTTTCTTTTTAAATCTCGCGCAAGCAACAACTCAACAAACGCAAGCGATAAAAAAAAAAGAGGAAATAATTATACATTTGTTGATGTGAAGTTCAAATAAGATTGTTTAACTTACCCTTGGAAAAGACAGACCAGTCCGGGGTTGCTGAGAGCCAGGACGAGGAGCAGGCTAGAGCAGCGAAGTGGGTGGAACTGGCGCCCATATCCGGACGACGCTCTCGGCACACCTACGGATACTACGAGCCATGCTACACGCCTACTCAAGTAGTGTTCTGCTGGCAGGCTTCTACATCCATGGCAGTGGTGTGATCTATCTCCAGGGTTTCCATACATACACCCGCTTAAAAATGTGCAATGATACGCAACATACACAGTTTTAGATCTTCAGATATTTGTATTCACAAATACAGGGTTGAGTAACATGAAGAGAGAGTAACAGAACATGCAGCGAGACTTTTCTCATCTTTCATCGACCCGCTCCTCGCTGAGCGCAGTGCGTAGCGACCGGGGGCCCCGATGCTCCGCCTACACTACCGCCAGGATCCTCCCTTCGCCGCACTATTTAAGACAAATATATGTAGCCTATTTTATTTTGTCCTCGTTGCTTTGGGGTCAACTTTTGTGATCCAGGCTTAGGTCCCTGATGTGAAAGCCCTCTTACTGATTTATATTATATTATATTATATATATATATATATATATATATATATATATATATATATATATATATATATATATATATATATATATATATATATATATATATACACTCACCTAAAGGATTATTAGGAACACCCCAGTAATACCGTGTTTGACCCCCTTTCGCCTTCAGAACTGCCTTAATTCTTCGTGGCATTGATTCAACAAGGTGCTGGAAGCATTCTTTAGAAATGTTGGCCCATATTGATAGGATAGCATCTTGCAGTTGATGGAGATTTGTGGGATGCACATCCAGGGCACAAAGCTCCCGTTCCACCACATCCCAAAGATGTTCTATTGGGTTGAGATCTGGTGACTGTGGGGGCCATTTTAGTACAGTGAACTCTTTGTCATGTTCAAGAAACCAATTTGAAATGATTGGAGCTTTGTGACATGGTGCATTAAGCTGCTGGAAGTAGCCATCAGAGGATGGGTACATGGTGGTCATAAAAGGATGGATATGGTCAGAAACAATGCTCAAGGCTGTGGCATTTAAACGATGCCCAATTGGTACTAAGAGGCCTAAAGTGTGCCAAGAAAACATCCCCCACACCATTACACCACCACCACCAGCCTGCCCATTGGTAACAAGGCATGACGGATCCATGTTCTCATTCTTTTTACGCCAAATTCTGACTCTACCATAGTGTTAATTTTGTCACCTATTTTTAATTTAGTCTTAGTCTTGTGCCAAAACATTTTGTTAGTCAAGTTTTAGTCGACTAAAAGTCTTGTCATTTTAGTCTAGTTTTAGTCAAAAGAGAACTCAAGGTATCTTAGTCAAGTTTTAGTCGACTAAAGTCTCGCCATTTTAGTCAAGTTTTAGTCAAAACATTTTAGTCTTTTTTTAAATAAATTATTTCTGATAACCATTTCAGTCAAATAGTTATAAAAATAAATAAATGCTATAAAGTTATATAAATATTGAGCCTCTTCCTTATTTCACCAGTAAACGACAAAAAGGATATTTTACAATAAAATAAATGCAGCACGAAACTGGCGAGGCGTATTTCAAGTGAACGCAACATGTTGTTTTTCAGACAACGGCAGCTGCAGGCTGTCGTACGTCTCGTGTTGGAAATAGAGACAAACCGTTTAGCTGTCAGCATTTTAACTGTGTTAAATCCAACTGCTAGCTAACGGTAGGCTAACGTTCACTGCTGCCAAGTGTAGTGTTAACTAGCGCCCCGTGCAGCGATGTTTCGGTTGACTCTAACGTCCGTTTAGGAGCATCAGAGAGAAGCGCAGGCTATTCGGTCCGGTAGATAACGGTCGTTAGGGCACCTGTCGGTGCCATAGCACCGGGTCTCGGTAACAGCTGAATATTCTATCTCATGATGAAAAAGTAGAGACGATTGTAGACGAAAATGAAGAGAGATTTTATCTTAGTTTTTATTTTATGCAAAACATTTTAGTCTCGTCTTTTTTCGTCAACAATAATGGATGCTAATTTAGTCTTAGTCAGCGTTTTTGGACATTGGCGCAGTCTCGTCATCGTCTCGTCTTAGTCATGGAAAAAAAGGTCGTTGACGAACATATTTAGTCTCGTCTCGTCTGAGACGAGGCGAGACTAAATATGTTAATGTTATTAATGTTGTATGTATAGGTACATACAACATTAATAACATTAATTTATGATAAATAACTGCAGCAACCAAGGATTCTTTATGAAATGCATTAATCCAGAATTATAATCATTTCTAAGTTACACGGTACCATTAAAACAACACTATTTTTTCTGCTGCCAGCAGGTGGGGCTAATGTATTCAACAAACCAATTTCTAAAGAAAAATATATTTTGCCATTTTAGAATCCTGTGGATTTTGTTATATATCGTCGCAACAACAATGGATTTATTTCATTCATGTTTTTTACGTGAAACATTTTGGGATTGAAGTGGAACATGTATTTGACATACTGTGTGGGACTAAACTTAATTTAGGCCTACAGAGATTTAAAAATAATAATAATTAAAAACACCAGTTCAGGAATGAGATGAGACTTCACTTTGAAATACTAGATGTGTAGGCAGCTTGTTTTAAAACCTTCCTCGCCACTTCCTGCAGGGTGTAAAGGGTTCTGACTCGTGTAGACTATAATTTCCAACATCATCATGCACGGCTAGCCAATGATGGCGATGCTCCTAGCCAGTGAAAAACAATTTATTCCACGGATATGATCGAAAATAAAGCGTATACCGTATGCAATGCTGGATTATCAAAAACTGACCCTGTGCCGAAATTGACTTTCAGTCTATAATCTGCCGTCAGAAACATTGTTGCTCCACATCCTTCACCGTTGAAGCTTAACAACAATCAGCACTGCTCCCAGTAGACCACATGGACAAAGCACACACACACCAGGACTGAAAAATGTGACTGGGCATTTTACTATTTATTCTCTTTAATTATATTTATTATTGTGTTTATCTGTGTCTTCTACTTTTCCTCTTATCCCTTGCTGCTGCAACAGTGTGAATTTCCCCATTGTGGGATTAATAAAGGATTTTGAATCTTGAATCTTAAAGGAATACGCCACCGTTTGTTGAAATAGGGCTTATCACGGTCTACCCTGGCTGTAGATAGGTGGGCCAACGCATTTTTTGTCTCAGTGCAAGTAATTAGGTTGTTTTTTTGTCTTTTGTTGGCTCACTTTTACTCACAACATGCTAACCGGCAACATAGGATTCCATTCACTATGCTAAGCTAACTAGCGGCGGCGCTGCCGGTGTTGCACCAGACTAAAACGATGCATGCACAAAAAATGCGTTGGCCCACCTATCTACAGGTAGGGGAGACCGTGATAAGCCCTATTTCAACAAACGGTGGCGTATCCCTTTAACTTCACCCTTGTGTTGTCTTCCCTCGACTATGGAAAACACACTTTTGTTGTCCCAATCTCAATGTTTTGATGCTTTTTTGTTGTTGTTGATGTTTTGTCACTTTTGATGTTTTTTTTTTTACACTTTTTCCCCCAACCTTCCATATTTCTGATATAAAAAAAACTTGGAAATGGGCCAAATTTGACCCGAGGATGGTGGCCGGGTTGGCTCAGTGGGTAGAGCAGGCACACATATACTGAGAGGTTTATGCCTCGATGCAGAGATCCAGAGTTGGAGTCCGACCTGTGACGATTTCACATGTCTGCATGTCTTCCCCCTCTCTCCCCTTTCCCACCTAGCTGTCCTAAAATTACTATTAAAGGCAGAAAAGCCCAAAAAATAATCATAAAAAAAGTGACCACAGGACAACACGAGGGTTAAACTAACTCCACCTAAAGAAACCAACTCCAAGTTGTCCAATAGCAGGACAGACTAGTGGAGCGCGAGTCTCAATAGGGCAAAACAAACACCAAAGCACATTGTGCAACATGACCATAAATTCTAATATTACATATTTTTAATGTCATAAAACTATTTACTTTTGCAACGGGAATAAATACAAACACTTTAAAACGATACAACATGGCTCATACAAGATAAACAACAGAAAAGAGAGCCATCAGGACAATGATCATCCACAATGCCTTGAAGACCTATTTTTAGACTTGAATTTATTTAAGCACTCCTGTTGCTCTCTTTTTTACATGTGTATCCTTGATGGTTTTGTATGAGTGTGTACTGTACAAACCAAGCAAAGTTAGAAAAAAATACTACTAGCTACTCCAACAAGTACTACTAGTAAAATAAATAAAGTTCCCCATCCGTTGACAACTTACTTTGAATCTCAAATTATTGTTACTAAATGTAGTTTCTTTCTAAGGCACCTAAACTTAGCCTCTTGAGCACATCGAGTTGGTCTCAATCATATACATAAACGACTTCATGTCCAAAGCTCTGCATAAACAATGCAGATGTATGCTTCCAATAGGATTCTCTCTCGAGGAAGAAAGTGACTCAGGCCTAATATGGAGTTGGAGTTTTCCAGGAAGGGCGTTGGCTGCAGACTGCAGTAATGCAGTACACTGTAATCTACACAGTTTCCACTCACTGGAAACTTCTGTGGATAGACACTTAAAATTACTGCCACCCTGCTTACTCTGTGCTTCATCAAAGTTACTCTGGAAGCACTGGAACACGCATCTGTCAAGCAAATTTTAAGGCTTATTATTAAATCAGTACTCAACACACACCACAGGCCAGGGGTGGAGTGAAGGGGGGGAGGGTTCTGGGGCTCTAGCACCGAATGTTTTCTCAGAAGTCCCGAATATTTTAAGGCAGTTACACACCAACCAGACGGCCAACCGTCGGCAGAAAAGCCAGTTGGACTGATCAGTCTCCCCGAGGTGGTCCAAAAAGTGTATCAGAACACACCGAAGAGACGAGACGTAATACGTCTCCATAACAGCAGGCGGCGCTAATCTGTATTGTTGCCCAAAAAATGAAAACCGGCAGCTGATTAGACGAACGCATCACGTGGCTTTGTTTTCTCCGGAAATTCAAAGCCAGACTGTCATGGCGGCTTGTTCAGAATACGATCTCATATTGTACTAAAATAGTTCACTGAAACGTGTTTCTGAAAACATTTTAAGAGAGGAATAGGCCGTGCAGTTGCTGAATCGGTCTTCATTTCAGATCCACAAAGGTCAGTTTAGATTTACTTCAGATTTTGAGAGACTCTAGTCATGCTCATTCCGCTCGCCATTTCCGGGTGAGTCCCGACTGCCCTGCCGCCGACTGAACACGTCAGGTCGGCCAAAATGAACGCCGACGGCCCCTCGGACGGACGACGGCGCGGAACACACCGAACAGACTCGAGTCACCGACCTCTCCAGACTGTCCGACGGCCGATTATCGGCCCGGTGTGTAGCTGCCTTTAGGCTAACATTACTGTCTTTCAGAGGCTGTAGCGGGCTCAATTTTAAAGCCATAGTGAAGAGTTGGTATCAAACGAAACTAGACGAGCTTAGGAATTCACTGATAACAATAAAATTGTTTTATACTATTATTTTAAAACTAATTCTATTTTTTCTATTTCTTATACTTTATGTATATATTTTTTCTCCTGTGTCTACTTAATGTGTATTTGTGTTATTCTGATGTTTGTAAATTCCTGTGCTAACTGCTGTAGCACAGGAATTTCCCCAGTGTGGGATTAATAAAGTCTATCTTATCTTATCGCTAAGGCTAAATTTTGTTTAGGGGGAAAAAGTGGCATGGCCATTTTTAAAGGGCTCCGTTGACCTCTCTCACCTCAAGATATCTGAATGAAAATGTGTTCCAGGGCTGCACAATTAATCACAATTTTATTGAAATCCCTATATGGACTAGTGCAATATCCAAACCCTACCCTACAGACTATCCTCGCAAAAATCACAATATAATAATTTTAATATTTTTCAATGAAAATGAAACTAAAGATACAAAAATTATCATTCCCTCCAATATTGTAAATCATATCACAATCGCAATATCAGTAAAATAATCGTAATTAGAAATTTCCCTCATATCTTGCAGCCCTATGGGTACCCACGAGTCTCCCCTTTACAGACATGCGTTATGCTAATTTCCGCGTAAGGAGGAAGGTTGGGGGTGGTGGACCGGGGTTCATGTCCCGTTTTAAAAATAAAACATTAGACTGAGTTTTTATATATATATATAAATAAAATGTGACCGTTACGTTCTCTGGTCTAGATATGAGGACGGAAAACTCTCCTGTGGGTCGTATTAAAAGGTGCTGTAGGTAGGATTATGAAGATCCAGGACTTAGCCAAAAAATTGGAACATCAACAACTTCTCAGTCCCTCCCCCCTTTTTGCTAAAGCCCAAAATGGTCTCCTAAGCCCCTCCCCCCACAAGGGAGAATGAATGTGTGTGCATGAGCAGTGATTGACACACAGTTAGACACCCCCCCTGGCCCTGATTGGTGCATCTGAACAGGGAGCGGTTTTTGCAAATCGCACTACAGGCTATAGGTGGTGCCAGAGGAGCTGGATTTTTTATTTTAAAGTGCCCATATCATGAAAAAAACACTTTTTCTGGGATTTGGAGTGTTTTGTTGTGTCTCTGGTGCTTCCACATGCACACAAACTTTGAAAAAAATCCATCCATGCTGTTTTGAGTGAGATACGAGTTTCTGAATGTGTCCTGCCTTCAGTCTCCTGGTGAGCGGTTCAAAATTGGCACGGCTTGTGACGTCACAAGCCGAAACGAGCTGGCTAACCGCAACCATTAGCTCGTAGCTACCTCGTTCTCAATAGCAAAGCACTGCTACAACACATACAAGTTCACCATAATCTACAAAATAACTACTTACATGTGCGCCCTCTTTTAGAAGTCTCCCAGCTAATCCTGCCTTGTAACTGACCGAAGTTGGAGAAACAGGCTTTCTTTTTCTGTATATGGAGCTAGCTAGCTGACATGATCTACATCTGAGCTACTGCACATGTTCGAGTGCAATCAAAGATAGTACAGAAGAAGAAAAGAGGTCTCACTCTGTAGCTAAAACAGAAACCAGGTGAAAAGAGGATCTGCAGCAGTGAGAGAGAGCTGTGCAGTACAACAACAATATGGTGTTTTTTGAAAATTAAACCATGTAAACCTATTCTGGTACAACCTTAAAATACAATTATGAACCTGAAAATGAGCATAATATGGGCGCTTTAAATGACCTGCTTCATGAAGTTCTACTGGAACATAGGGTCAGTTTCAGCAAATATGACAGAAAGTTAGTTTTACAAGTCGTACCTATAAACAAACCATATTGTCGTATGGTTTGGTGGACTTGTTGGGGAAAAATTTACCCTAGTTATGGGCTTAGCGCCGAATGTTTACATTTGTCTACATCACACTATAAGCGTTTTTGTATTTTGTCATGATTTAGCATCTTAATTTATCCATTCATTCAATGTGAACCAGAAAGTTTAAAGCTATAAAAACACACAGCAATTTGATTGACAGAAAAATACTTAGACAACTTTATTGTGTATCAAAATACTGTCTTACAAACACGTTTTAAAGCCTTTTTTTTAATATTTAGGACAAGATTCTCTTTTTGTTCTGAAAGATATACTATGCACAAAGCAAGCTGGAAGGGTAAAGGGAGGGGGTTGAGGGGGGAGGGGGGGGGAGATACAAACACTGAGCAGAAAACAAAGCAAATCATCTGTTCTCTTTTGTTTTTTATTTGGTCATCATGTTTTTAGGACGTGACAAACCACAACATCATCTTCAGCCCTTCTGTCCAGCACGACTTCAGAAACTTCCCTTTTTAAACCTTTTAAATCGATATGAAAAAAAGTTCCATATTTAAAGGTGAACCGCAACAAAACACATCGCATGTAACGTTGGTGTTATTCTTTCTGTATCAAAAGAGTTTTACAACCTAATGAATATGCAGGTCACATTAAAACACACACACAAAAAAAAAGCGGTTGTTTCCCAGCGGCGGTGTTGAGAGAGCACGTGCGACAAACCACGAGGAAGCTACTGTGAAATGTGTCTTTCTCCTCCCTGTTCACATAGGATGTGGCCTCATCTTTAAATCTTATGGAATCGTTCCCATATTCTAATCCGTATTACGGCTTTAAGAACAGCAGTGCCTAAAACTGGATCACACTAGCAGCAGGTAAAACAACTGGGTTGGTTAAAAAGCATCATGAAAACCACATGCTGAAGCGGACTGGAACAGTGCCGAGCATTTGTAGTTCTAAGTAACAGACGGAGCCGTTCTTTAGACTTTTAGTATACTGACAATTAAAGATCTCGCATCAAAGTGTGTCGTGGGGCATATAAACCCATTGCTCAGAAAGGAACATTGCTTGCGACACTCTTTGGTCCAAGTCCTGCGATTGTTCATATAAAACGAAATCCATTATTACTGTATGTTAAGTATGTAGCTCCTCCAGTGTAAACAGTAACCTTCCATCCAATGCTGGGCTCAGCGGGGCCAAAATTCGACTGCTGCTACACTAAGCTAACCTATCACTGTACACTAGTTCAGACAAATCTGCTCATGTCCACTTATGTGCATGACTAAAAGAATGTAACAAAAAAAAAAAAATGAAGGCCTAAGGCACAATTGTCCGGCTTACCATAATAATGAAAAAAAAGGTGCATCTTTTTCCTCCCTAAATTGACGACAGTTAGCAGAAGAATAAAACAAGACATGGAGCGAATATCCAGAAAGAGAGGAATACTGCATGTCTCCATGCATTCATCTTTGGGAGATTCTGGACTGGGTTACAGTGAATGGTGTTGCTTTTTTTTTTTTTTTTTAAATATTCACTTGTCTGAAAAACAGAGAGATCTGGCTGAGTGTAAACACTGATGTGACAGTTTTCTAGTTGGTTAAATAGTTATAAAATAAGACGCAAAAAAAAATAAAATAAAGACAAATGCCAGAAATCTTAATTTGTAACATGGGAGGGACTTGGACTTGTAAACAATGATCGGTTAGACTCTGGATAGAATTTCAGTTGTATTAAACAGTGGTATGTTTGCTGATTGTGGCGCCGGGCTTTTAGACAGTAATGTGGTAGGGGCTGCCAGGGATGTGTTCGTCTCCCCACTTCACCACCAGGATGTACTCGCCCTTCTCTTTCAGCTGGTAGCTGACGTTGTACATGCGGTTGCCCAAATGTTTCACTAGGATCTCCTCGCAGGGGACCTTGGGACCGTCCACACCAACCAGGAGCATGTTACGACCTGGGGGGGCGGGGGGGGGGGAGGTGGGCAGAGACGCAACACATGAGTATCTGCATCAATATATTATTAGCAAAGTTATAATAGTTTAGATTTACAGTTTACAAATGCGGCACAGTGCCATCTCATGTCAAGTTTGTTCAATTTCTGGGGTTCAATGTCACGAGAACTGGCAGAAAATCATGCTCTCTCCTTTTTTTTTTTTAGGACTGACATATTATAGCTAAACAAATTAAAACTGAAATGAACGTGATAGAATTTAAGCTTGTTTTTTTGCCAAAATGCACCTTGGGAGACAACTTAATTTACTTGACAACTTTAATTGACAACTTAACTTAATTAAACTACCCCTAAATGTACATGGGTTTGTACCTTTAACTTTTTATCAGAGAACCAGATATTGTTAATATTTTGGTTAAATACTGATAATATGCCTGGGAGAGTTTAATGCTGATTCAAGCCATGGAAAAGATTAAACTGTGAGTCAAAACAGTGTCTGTGTCAATACTGAATGGGACTTTTACTTCTGGAACCAGGTAATAGTTCCTCCCACTTCACAATTTATATGCATTCAAAACCTTGTTTCTGCTCTCTAAATGTCCCTTTGCATGCTCAGGATTTGAGCATGCAATATTATTATTATTATTCCATACACTGTACGATTGTTTGTAGACATATTTCTTGACAAAAAAAGCACAAAAAAATGCACTTCACATCACAGTCATACACACCTGCTTTGCTGCAGTCAACACTGAAGTTGTTCTTCTGACCGACGAAGCCCTTGGTCAGGCCCAGGCCCTTGGCGACGACCTTGCTGGCATCTGATTGGGTGGGAGCACCCTGCTGAGAGCAGCTGATGGCCCGGGTCACAGGGTCAACCATGACAGAAGAGGTTTCGTGCATACTGTGGCTGGACACTAGCTTGGAACCTGGAAGATGGAGACGAGGGAGTCTTCACATTCAGTTTTTAATCTTTTCCTTGATTTGTTGCATTTTTTGAAAGTCAAATCCTTTTGCCTAAAACATAAAGATCTTCCTCACCAGTGATCTTGGCTTTGAAGGGGCTTCCGCCGATGTGGTAAGGACCGCCATACTTGATGGAAATGAGATAGTTGCCAGGAGCCATTGGGGTGTAGGTGACCCTGTAGCCCTCGGGGCACTCCACGCAGTCCATCTTCACCTTGGAGGGCCCGTCGATGGTCACAGCCAAAGCTCCAGGGCCTGCCTTGCTCGTGTTCACCACAAATTCACATGCACTTCCTGGGAGGCAAAAAAATAAATAAATGAGACGGAACAGGAAGGACTGAGTTGAGGATGGGGACAAAATGTTTAGTGAGACCAGAAAAGACATTATAAGGGTTAGGCGCAGCACCCAAGCTGTTTTGGGCACCGCTAACTGAAGTAATGTAATGAAATGACTTTTCTCAGATCTCATGACTACAGTTTGTCCCCAGTGGACTTACAGTGGGTACGGAAAGTATTCAGACCCCTTTAAATGTTTCACTCTTTGATTCAATGCAGCCATTTGCTAAAATCAAAAAAGTTCATTTTACTTCTCATTAATGTACACTCAGCACCCCATCTTGACAGAAAAAAAACAGAAATGTAGATATTTTTGCAGATTTATTAAAAAAGAAAAACTGAAATATCACATGGTCAGCTGCTGCCGTGGTCCTGCTCGACGCCCTGCACTGCTACAACTATTATTTGTAGTCATAGTTCTATTATATGTATTGTTACTATAATTACCACTGCTCATCATACCAACTTCTATAATTATTATGAATCATATTTCTCTACATCTGTATATCTGTGTCTCTCGAGTCCTAACCGGCAGATGGCCGCCCACCAAGAGTCTGGTTCTGGCCGAGGTTTTTGCCTGTTTAAAAGAAGTTTTTCCTCGCCACGGTCACACCAAATGCTTGCTCTGGTGTGTGTGTGTGTGTGTGTGTGTGTGTGTGTGTGTGTGTGTGTGTGTGTGTGTGTGTGTGTGTGTGTAGGGGGGGTTTCGTCTGGACCTACTCTATCTGTAAAGTGTCTTGAGATAACTCCAGATGATGTGATAACTTTGAATTTAATAAATATGCTAAAAAATAATGGTCCAAAATGGAGTGAAATGGCAATTTTCTTTTTATGAAAAACATGACATTTCCCTGAGGGCGGACCCCAAACCCCCTCCGCCAAATAGGTGCACATAAGTCTTCCACAAACCTATGGAAAACACTGGATTGTTATGCTGAAATTCACTTCCATCCCGTTTGATTTTGTCCTGTTGTGTTGTGTAGAGGGGCAGTGTGTTACCTGTGGTGCCTCCCTCCAGTCCTGCTCCGTAGGCCGACACCATCCCAGGGTCTCCAGCCTGGCCCGTTTCTCCTACTCGGATCTTAAACGGACTACCAGGGATGTGACTTCCATTGAACTTCACATCAATGAGATAGAGACCGTTCTCTCTGGGGATGAACCGGACTGCGTACTTATCTAGACAAACAAACAGAGAGGCGAGGAAAGGTAAGGCACATGAAAATGTTTTTAAGATTTCCAGCAACAAGATCATGTTGTGACATCATTCCGGTGTGAGCAGGCTAAGGGTCCCGTTTTAACGGTCTAAGCGCACGGCGCAGGTGCGTTTAGGGCGTGTACGAATCCACTTTTGCTAGTTTAATGGCAGAAAAAAGGGTCCGTGCACCGGGCGCATGGTTCTAAAGGGTTGTACTTAGTGTCTTCATTAATTCATAGGTGTGTTTTGGGGCGTAACATGCAATCAACCAATCAGAGTGTCATCTCCCCTTCCCTTTAAAAGCCAGGCGTGTTTGGACCTTGGCGCATTGCTATTATGATGGAGGATATGCAAAGCAGGAAGGAGAGATATTCAGGAGAAAAAAATGATCTGCTCGTGCGTGAAGTTAAAAGCGCGTGAGCAGATCATATAATACGATTTCAAATTGTAATATTTTTTATTTTTAATCTTTTTTTTTTTGTCGTTTGTGTGCTGCTGCACACACTATGTGTGTGTGTAACAAGCATAGTGTGTGCGCGCGCTGGGCACCAGCCTAGGCACATTTTACTAATGCGCTGTTAAAATAACAATGAAATGCTGCTTTTTGTTGGTCAATGGCGCAATCACTTTCCGCTGCCTCAAGATAGCAATATGCCCGGAATGCACCTGAACACACCTCCCTGTAAGACCAGCACGCCCATGGGCGCAAAGATGGGCGCAGGCGCATTTGTTATTTAAGCGACGTGGGTGCTGGACGGGAAACTGACAACTGCGTCGGTCTTAAACTAGCAAAGACACTTTGGGCTTTGCACTGTGCCGGGTGCAAGATAGGGCCCTGAAGGTGTTTAGGTGAGTTCTGTTACTAGGGTTGCACAATATATTGCTTTTCTATCATCGCGATATCAACCGGCGCAATAAACACATCGCGAAAGGCTGCGACACTCAGACATTAAGACATTCAGAGATTCTTTGTGTTAGTTAGAAAGAAATATCAGTAGAAAACTGTACTTCACAATGTAACGGTCATTCTTTTGTTAGAGCTGCATTTTATATTCAATATGTTGTATTTTAGCAGAATACTGAAAGCAGCAGAAACTGAGTACACTTTAAAATGTATTCATTTATCACAAGTTCTATCGTTATCGCAATTCTCAACCACGCATATTTTCCTCATATCGTGCAGCCCTATTGGATACCATCGCCGTGGTTACCTTGGTCGATCTCGGTGACGCAGCATTCCTCCAGAGCTCCAGATGGGCTGTGGACCTTTGCATCGATCACGCCCTTCGCCCCGTTCAGGCTGACGGCGAACGATGCTGGCTGGTTCACCTTCAAACCCGACTCCTGCTCGACAACACATACTCACACACTCAACACTGCATCGCCATTATTTCACACCAACCACATGACCTCACCCCCCCCTGCTGAGCACGATCATCGGCAAACCGTTACTCAATACGGCCTACTTAATAGCACCATGATCACCACAGTATCATATCCATATACATTATGCTACTATTTAGCTTACCTGGAGGTTGCTAACAAGGCTAAAGAGGAGGGCTGTGCAGTGAAAAGGCAGAGAAAGCAGGTTTTTGTGTAAGTCACACAGAAACTGAAGAGAACAGAGAAAGAAAAAGTAACTTTTTTTGTGAGCCAGTTTCGACACTTAATAAATATATTTATAAGTGTGGCCGGGTTGGCTCAGTGGTAGAGCAGGCGCACATGTACTGAGAGGTTGATGCCTTGACACAGAGCTCCAGGGTTCGAATCCGACCTGTGACAATTTCCTGCATTTCTGCAATTTCCTTTCTCACCTAGCTGTCCTGCCAGAAATTAAAGGCGGAAAAGCCCATGATACATGATAATGTATTAAAGTCAGTGTTGTATGGAGGCCTATTACCAACAGAAAAAGAATAAAAATAGATGAAAAGTTATGCACGATAAAAATAAAAATACTCATGGTAAGTCCACATGATGGGCGGGGCCACACGGAATCTGCGGACGTAACAATTTTGCAGAACTTTTCACAGATTTTCAACAAATTTAAAAGAATGGAAATATCATATAACATCTACATCCCCAGGCAGAGAAACAGTCAACAGGCTAAATTCAGAAGATTTTTGTTCTGGATCACTGCTGAAAACGGTCATAAAAAAATCCACGGATTTTGATGACATGATTGATGTAATAATTATAATTTTGAATTAGTCATAATGTTTTCTTAGCATCTTGCAATTTTACTTACCACAAGTTTTTTTTTTTTTAATCCTGCATAACCTTAACTTTTTTCTTTTCTTTCTCTGTTAAAAGTGGGCTTCCACAGTTTTGCCTGTATTTGTGCGAGTGAGAACAAAGACAGAGGAAAAGTAGCCCATGTGAGACCTCTTTAACCCTTTAGCGCCCCGTATCACTTTTGGGAGTTGGGAGGCTGTTGGCAGCCTTTAGAATGAGGCACGAGAAACACACACAGTCCTCTAGTATCCCAGAAGCCCTTGCACTGCCTAACAATGCAGCAGCAGGTGCCTGTACCTCTGAACTCTCATCTTACGCAACTATAAGCATCCTGGCCTGCTAAACCAGTCGCTACTCTGCTCTGCTATATACGTTTTAAGTATACTCGACTTAAAACAAACTATTACACTTAACTCCACACTATCAAAGTTCTTATGAGCAGGAAATATTTGTCTATTGTGTAAAAAACAAAAAACTGAACTGTCATGATATTCTGTCCGCACTCCGACTGCTTTGATCTGATATATGACATACTCTGATCTGCTGCTGCTGCTGCGTTGTAGGCAGTGCACTGTGGCCTGGCGTGTGTGCACACGGATGTGTGTGTGTCTCAGAGCCTCACCTGAAGACTGGCAACAGTGAGGCGACGGGCGTCGTCTGACGGCGAGGCCACAGGGACCACGAAGGGGCTGTCGGGGATGTGCTCGTCGTTGAAGCGGATGGACACCTCGTAGTCTCCTACAGGAGAACGGATGTCAAGTCAGGAAGTCACAAAAATGTTCACACAAATGCAAAAAACAGTGGCAGGCATACAGTCAACAGCATACAGATATAGATTATAGTTTTTTTTTCAGGAGAGTAAAAGAGTATTAAAAACACCACCAAAGAGGAGACATTTACTGGATGTTTTTTTCTTCCCCCTGCTGCACATGCTTAAAGAGTAATTTCAGTTGTTTTCAACCTGGACTTTATTTTCCCATGCGTTGGTTTCTAAGTGACTAATGTGAACAAAAATCGTTGAAATTGGTCCAGTATTGAGCGAGAACGCTGCAACTGGCAGCCGTGAATCGGGCTGCAATGTAACCCTATGGGGCAAATGTGCATTGTCAATTTACGTCCACTAAAAGAGCTGTTTTTGCCACTGACTCAGATTGTTATTCTAAGTGTCTTGACAACATTCTGGAAAGGATCGGTGCAGAGATAGACCTTTGTGTTAAAGAGTAAGATCCTTTACTTTAAAACATGTATAGAGCCAGCATATTTTCACATGCAAATTGGTAAATTAAGGGGTTTATTTAAACCGAACCAGAGTGGTGTTTGTTGAAACAGTGGAAAGACGACTGTTAGTTAAGATAGTTTTATGTACTGTAGTTTCTGTCGACTTTGAATTCAGTTTGTTTTACTATGATGAGATTACTGTTTATTTAAATAGGGCCTTTCCATAATGTTGTCAGACACTTAGAACAATAATCTAAGCATGTCAGTGGCAAAACAAGCATTTTTTTGTGGTTGTAAATTAAGAGTGCGCAATTGCCCTATAACTTACAGCACATTGGAGCTTGTTTGGACGTAGCCGACTGCGGTGGTCTTGCTTAACCAGTCGTCAGTCTCATAGATACAAAAAAGACCAAAGTTACCCTTTAATTCTCATGCATAAACCTTTCCCTGTCTCTTCTCTCACCAGGCTCCTGCACGATGTAGGACACTCCACTGGAGCCGTCCTTGCGGTCCTCGAAGGCAATTTCAGCCTTGCTCGGCCCCTCCACAGCAATACTGAGACCTCCGGCACCAGCCTCCCTCGTCCAGATACTGAACTCCGCTACACACAACACAGGGGCCAAAACAGTCAGGTACACTGTATATATATCGCAGCACACGCACACAGCAAGGTAAGGCAGCTTTATTTGTATAGCACATTTCAGCAACAAGGCAATTTATAGTGCTTTACATAACACATTAAAGAGCAGTTAAGAACAATTAAGGAGATAGAATAACAAATAGAATAGCTAATAAGACACAAACTAATAATCCGGCAGCCACCACACCAACCTGGTACTCCAGCTTCTGCTCTCTCCAGGCCCGGCCCTCCAGCACGGACCTTATGAGCCCCGCCCTCTCCCAGGGGGCCCACGGTGAACTGGAACGGGCTCCCAGGCACATGCACGCCATTGTATTTCACACACACGGTGTGCACACCCGTCTCGGTGGGGACGAAGCGGATGCAGTAGGTGTTGTTCTCTCCCTCCATAATGTCGGCCTTGTGAACCTGGCCAGATGGGCTGGTGACCTGAGCCGTCATGTCCGCTATGCTGATCTCTGAAGAGACAGGCAGACAGACGTTTGAATAACTGAAGACACACCTGCAGAGAGACTACGTAACTTTGAACTTCCAATGACAATGAAACATAAAGTAAGTTTTTTTTTTATAAACACGGATGACGTGTATCCGTAACATGCTAAAATGTGGAAACGTAATCTTTATCTGGCAACACTGCTTGAATTACTAATCCTACATTTCCCATGAACGCAATGTTGTGACATTTCGTATAACCTTTGCATACGTAACTAGCGTGGCTAGTAACTTTAAAAATCTACTATCCATGTTATCAAAAAAGTTAATTTAAAGCCCTGCATACCAGACCATAGCCTGGATGCCAGCCGAACTTAGCCCCGCCCACAACATTTGTATATTGTTAAGTGAAGCCAAAACATCTGGTCCCCCCCCCCCAGGTGGCTGGCTGCAGTATAGATCATAAACCCTGCCCTCTCCATGTCAGCAGATGGGACATGGGCCAAACAAGAAAAATCTAATTACACATCAAATAAAGAGTTCCCAAAAAATTGTGTTTGTTAAAGTGTTAATTTTTCTGATAAGTTTGGTTTTTTATTAGTTATTTGATGCTATAAAAACAGGGTGAAACGTCACCATTGACAGCTGGGATTGACTCACGATTGGTCAGGCGGGTGTTTGGGCGGGACTTCGATACCACTGCTTCACCGCCCGATCACTACTACACTGACATACATTTTAAATAATTAATAAATTACAAGATGGCAGCGCCTGTATCCTGTATATTTGGGCTTTACTTTAGTACAGTGGGAGGAAGTGAGGATGTGTCGTCCATCTTTATATACACAGTCTATGGTCATACCAGACCACGTAAGACTGTAGCAGCAAGACCCCTGTGTGTAGGAGTGGGGTGTGTTTGCTTTTGAATTTAACTTTTCATTGTATGAGAGAAAGAATGTGTTTTTTTCTTCAAAAGTTACATGGTCTCACTTTAAGGTCGCACACAGACAATAGACAAAAGCAGTCTCTTCAAATCAGGAAGACCGGGGTTTTCCAAAGTAATCCCAACAGCAAAAGACTTCACATCTAACAAGGCACACCAACTGTGACACAATGTGAAGGTGGATTGCTACGACGCATCATAATGTCATTATCACCTGGGATCTTGAGGTTGAGGTCACACTGGCTGCCGACGTTGGCGACTGATGCTGCTCTCCTCTTCCTCGTGATGCTCTCCTTCATCCTGCCCTCCCCTGTTACCTTCACGGTGAATGCACTTCCTACACACACACACACACACACACACACACACAGTTTAGTAATTCAGAACAACATTGATTTGCTCTGTAATACCCGTTTTTTTGTTAAACTTTTGTCCATTTGGTTACCCACATATGTACACACACACACATACATATATACATACATATACACACACACACATATATATACACACACACACACACATATACACACACACACATATACATATATATATATATATATATATATATATATATATATATATATAAATATATACACACACACATATATATACATACATACATATATATACATACATATACATACATATATATAACATACACATACATACATACACATACATATATACATATACATACATACATACATACACACACACATATACACATAACACACACACAAACACACAGAACAGACAACACACAATAAAAAACACACACACACACTATTTTTTTTTTATTTTTTTTTTTTAACACAAAAAAACATACAGACAGAAACAGACACACAGCAGACACATAGACAGAAAAAAAAACAAACAAACATACACAACACACAATACCACACACACACACACACACACACACACACACACACACCAACAGACGAAACACAAAAAACACACACAATAATCCAGACACAATGACCAGAAACACAGAAAAAAACAGCCAGAAGGAGGAAACACATGGAAGAGCGCCCTGGACCAAGCGGAAGAACACACAGACAGGAAATACAACATATGAATCTATTATTCTACCTCTACCTAGAAGAGAGATTGACACACATGGAGTGAGGAGGCACACAGCACACAGACACAGGGATAACGGAAGTGCAAGACAAGACAGACAGAACAAAGGAGGAGGGTTTTTTGCTTTTTGGCGCTGGGTGTTGTTAGTTTGGGTTGCCCAGACCTGGGTCTGGCTGTACACAACAATACATGATGGAGAATGCACTGGAGAAACGACCAACGGAGATGACAAACACAGACAGCGGGAAAAAAAAAATACGCCGGAAGACCGGAGAAGAGACACGTTGAGCACATAACACAAAAATGAGAAAGCAGAGAGACAGGAGGATATAATTATTGAAGTATAGATCTAAAGAACCATAAAACCATTTCTAGCTAACCAATCAATCACTGTTGGGCCAATTTTTTAAAAAAATTTTGAAGGGGCCCCCGGGGCCACACACATTCCCCCACAAAGCGCAGGAGGCAGAGCTCCACCCCCCCCACCCACCCCCCCCCCCGCAAAAGGAGCTAACGGCCAAAGACAAACACACAGAAGCCGAGACAGAACAAATATATAAATAACGATGTCGTGTCACACCTCACATGGTGAGTAGGCTCAAAGATGGAGGGAATGCGGAGGGGTTAGGCCAGGCGGAAATGGTGGTGGAAACCCAGGCAGTGGAGACGGCATGGAGTTGGCCACAAACTTAAACATCCTCAGGAGTCACACCTGGGGACACAGCAGAGACAAGCACACTCAGAGAGAGGAAAAACAACGTGGGGGGGGGGTGGCAACCCCCCCCCTGGGAAATTGATGGTAAAGCACAGTAACAATAACTGAACATGCAACATCGCCACTTAGAGGAAACACCCTGAAATGGCACGCATGGGCCCACCAACAACAAGGTGATGATAGCGCAGCGCCTTAAGGGTAGCCATTATTTCCTGTTAATCATTGAGTATTTAAGATCATATGGTATTACCAGTAATCCTAGCAGAGAAGGGGCTGCCGGGGATGTGCTTGTCGTTGTATTTGACCAGGATGCTGTAGTCTCCAGGCAGGACGGGCAGGTAGGACACAGTGCACGTCCCATCCTGGTTGTCAACACAGCTGATGTCGGCCTTGGATGGACCCTCGATGGCCAGAGACAGACCGCCTACAAGGACATGATATGAACAAAGTGGTTCATATCTTTCTTTCTTTTCGGTCTGATGATTTCTTTCTTTTCTAAATCAATTTTTCCTTTATTTCTGTGTCATGCACACAAAATGCCCAACCCTCATTGGTTTTTAAAGAACTTTTTTAAAACTTTAATGCCAGTTGCAGTGTTCAAAGATTTCATTGCATTTCACAAAAATTTATGTCATTTTACAGGTCGTTCTTAAACAAAATATTGGTGAGCTGGTGAGTGTAGTTTTGTTAAAAACAAAATTAAGTGGTGTGTAAAATAACCTTTGCTACAATTTTGAGTACGTCATTATATGTTTGTCTTTGAAACGTGCAGGGGTGTAACGATGCAATCGATCTGGATCGATCAAATGTGTGATTTACGCCCCTAATCTACACAGGCGGCTGCATACAGTCAGATGTATTCTGCCATACGACTGCTACATACCCTCTCCAGCATCTTTGGTGTTAACAGTGAAGACAGCAGGCTTGTTGACAGTCCCATGGATCAGGCCTGGGCCATACGCACTGACATTACCACTGTTCATGTAGTCCACGTAGAACTGTAGGGGACTTCCTGTGAATGGAGAAGAAAGGAGAAGAATATCTCATGCACCTTCGGGGGTTACACATTTCCGCTGGATTTTCAAAACACATTGTGTCAGAAGTTGTACCAGGGATGTGGATGCCATCGTATTTGATGTCCATCTCGTGCAGACCGGCCTCAGTGGGAGCGTACTTGACCGTAACAGTGCCGTCCTTGTTGTCTGTGATGTCAGGCTTGGCCACGGTGCCCGATGGCATTCGGACTTCACCTTAAGCAGACGACAAAAACATATCGTACAGTGAGATACACGGTCACGGAAAACCTGGAAGAGTCCTCAAATCTCATTTCCCAGGCCTGTAAAAGTCACGGAATTAGTAAAATCCTTGAACGTTTTGGAAAAGTCATGGGATTTTGTTGTTTAATGAAATTACTTGTTCCGTAATCTTCCGCGGATAACCGTTCCACGTGTCACTACCCGATGTGAGTCGAGTGCAGATGTGAGTTGCGGATGCTCAGATTTAAAAAACGGTTTACGGCATAACGCCAAGGGATCGGGATCCGGCAAACGTTTTAGCTATCTATTGTGCTGTCGATTGTTTGATTGCTAACGTTCGCTCAAAACGCCATTCAAGTGACAGCCTTTGTTGTGTTGGATTGCTAACTTGTAGCCAGCAGTGAACAAACATCGTTATGTAGGTCCATTTTTATTGTACTGACATTACAGAAGTCTCTCATTTAGGTTCTTATAGGCTACTTCAGCCTCTAATCTAGAACTGACATCAGGGATCGTGCCGTGAAAATGTGATGCCTTAACGCTAAATAATAAATTACTGCTATGTAATGTACCTATGTCATTATTCTGTAGCTAACCGCAAAACACATCTGTGTGAAATCTGGTCTAGCCTACCTATAAAAAATACAAGTAAAAACGGTTTTGTATGGCAGGGCACCTTTAAAGTTATTGTCATTAACATTCGGAGAAAAGTATACTATAGTTATGTTTGTGTTATATGTTTTGAATGTTCATGGAAATGTTATTATGAGTCCTTAAAAACTCATGGAAAAGTTTTGAAATTTTGTCAATGAAAACATGTGGGAACCCTGATTATAGTGCAGACGGGTTTATGTTACCTGTGATCTCTCCCTTCTGGATGGTGAATGGGATGACCAGGTCAAACGGCCTCAGCCCTGCCACATCCAGACCGTTCATTCCCATTGGTCTGTCTGTTGCCTGGGAGACAGAGAGCAGAGGGCAGAGGTCAGATACACACAGTCCGTGATGAGGGTTGCGGCGACGGGCGTGGTTGCGGTTAACAGTAAACGTCACAGATGCAGTCGACACAGCGCAGGACAGACGGGCAAAAGTTTCCAGAACACCAACAAAGAATGGGATGAGACAATCATGAGATGAAATGATTGGACAATGGGGGGGGGGGATGACAATGGTGATCATGGTCAGGATGATGACACCGACACAAGCTGCGAGAGAGAAATGAGATGAGGACACAACAACACTGGTAGGTCATGGGGAGAATGACAAAGCACAGTTAGCCATTTTGTGAAATGTGGAGCAGCTGACATGCCCACATTGATCATTCTCAAAATGGCTTTTGTCTCCTAAGCGAGTTGACATGGAGCACCGCTGAACAGACGGACTGCACAATAACTCATGGGAGATATTTAACTCCCAAATTGCAAGGGACGCATTTCCCATGTTGTGGAATAAAAACTGTAGGGCTGCAACTAACGACTATTTCCACTGTCGATTTATCCGTTAATTACTTGTTTGGTCTTTAAAATGTCAGTAGATTAGAAAAAAAAAAAAAAAAAAAAAGTGTCAGTGTTTTCCAAAGCCCAAAATGACGTTGCCAAATGTCTTGTTTTTCCCACAACTCAAAAGATATTCAGTTTACTGTCACAGAGGGGTGAAGAAACCAGAAAATATATATATATATATATATATATATAATAATATATTAAAAAAATATAATATAAAATAAAAATATATATAAAAAATAATATATTGTTTCCGAGTGTTCATTGTATGTATGTAATACCTGAGAACAACCATATGTCTTTATATATATATATATATATATATATATATATATATATATATATATATATATATATATATATACAAAAAAACCTGTGCGTATATTTTGGAACTGCGGCACACAGTAGAAGAATATGAATGTGCCTTTTTCGCTATCGCTAAGTGCAGCTCTGTTGCATTTTCCATGTGTTTGAGGAATCCTGTTTATGAGATGAGGGAGTGAAATGAGAGATAAAAGTCCCGTCAAGAGATAAAACACCTGCAAGGAGAGACAGCAGACACTGAATGCGGGCTGATGAAAGAAGGAGGCCACGTGTGAGGATGTGGATGAGGGGAAAAGAAAGAATAGAAGAAGTTGAGAGGGATGAGAGGCTGCAGACAGGAGGTTTTTAGGTACCCAGGGCTGTTGAGCGTAGTACTGGGGCATTTGGCTCTGCTGCATGAGCTGGTCTGATGGGGCTCCTTCCAGCGCCTGAGGGGGAGGGGGAGGAGGGGGGGAGGTGGTGGGGGTGGTGGTAGGTAAGGGGGTTGTGTAGGAGATGGAGAGGGTAACAAAGATGGAAGGGGATTGGATGGGGAATAAAACAGTAGTCAGAGTGATTTAGAAAACGTCTGGCGCAACCAGGACCCAATCACGAAGCTTCTGTGGGGAGAAATGGCGTCAAGGAACTTTGCAGCGTTTTCCCTAGGTTTGTGGAAGACTCATGGTGCGTTCCATGGGTACTGGGAAGTCGGATTTTTCCGAGGTCAAAGCCGGAAACACGCCCCCTGACCTTGGATTTCCAAGCTCGGAATTTGGGCAACCACCGAGTACACAGAGCTAATAATCCAACGTGGCTGCTCCGTGCATCAACAGTTGTGAAAGCTGTGGTAACATACAGTTCTCAGCACTTTTGTGTTATTTGGGTCTCACTAAATCAGTCGTACAGCAGTTGCTGTCCGTCTTCTAACCGTAGACATGTTGTCAAGCTGTTTGCATGCACAAAAAAACAGCGTAATGCGTTGTTATCAACTGGCATGCTAACTGCTAACAATGGCTAACCCGGCTAGAGCTAATGAAAACAATGAAAATCCGACTTGTAAATGGAACGCATTCAACTCGGGTGTGACGTCATTCCCAGCTTCGGCTTCCGAGTTAAATGGAACACACCATTCAGTGCACATATTTGGGGGGGCGGGGGAGGGGGGGGGTTTGTTAAGGGGCCATCCTCCAAAAAAAAAAAGTTAAATTATTTGATTAAAAAAATAAATACAATTTCACATCATTTTGGACCATTACTATTACCACTATAACGGTGTCTAAAACATTGGAAAAGCTAGAGCAGATAATAACTAAATAAAAACACTCAAGAAGCTTAAAAGAAAAAAGAAGTCCACTGGGAACTAACTACAATCATTAGATCTGAGAAAAGTAATTTAGTTACATTCGTTCAGCTTAGTTGGTGCACCAAATGGCCTTAGGGTGCTGCGCCCAAGCCTTATAATGGTAGGGAAAAAAACCTGTCCATGCACTCTTTACACTAAACACAAACCGAGAGCAAATGTGTTTGTTATTCTAGTATATCCAGCAGCAGTCACACTCTTTAATACAACATTATAATACAATATAATACATAATACATTATAACACAGCTAGCTGATTCTGCAACACTAGTCATCACTTGACAATATTCTGCACAATGCATATTTATTTATTTATTACTCCGTGTCACCTCCTAATGTCATTTCTATTCATCCGCACTTTACTCATTTTTATATCTGTGTATTTATATATTTTTTTTACCTTTCTGTTTATAATAAGGGTGTTTACAGTGTACAGTTTACTATTATTATTATCTCTTTTTCTATTTCTTATCATACTTTTTGTATATTTTTCCAATGTCTATTTAATGTGTATTTGTATTATTCTGATGTGTGTGAATTTTTCTTTTCAGCTACTGTAACAAGGTAATTTTTCCCAATGTGGGATTAATAAAGTCTATCTTATCCAAGTTGTCCTGCCTGCACCATGATCTGATCAGTTTTTCCTTGACTCTGCTCTTGTTATTTCGTTTTTTGTTGTTCCACTAAGCTGTCTGTCCAAGGGCATTGCAGCAAAAGAGCCTGTATGCTCAACCAACCTGCCCTGTGTAAGGAAAAGTGAAAATGCACGTCACTCACCGTGACTTGGAAGGGACTGTTAGGGATGTGCTCCCCTCCGAAACGGACGCAGATGACATACTCGCCAGGCTGCGGCGCCGTGTAGAAGATGTCGAATGTGCCGTCCTCGTTCTCAACCACGTCCACGTCGAGCTCCGCCCCCTCGGGCGTGCACACGCTGCAGGTCACCTTGCCTTTCCCAGCCGCCTTGGCGTCCACTGTGATGACTGTCTGTTCGCCAATCTGGATAGTTGGGCCAACGCCTGCGCCTTAACAACGGAGAAGAGAGGCTCAGTGGTGAGATGAATTTCTAATTAGAAAATATCTTACAGAACACAAACAGGCACACACTTCCTTAAAACACACGCACACACACACACACACACACACACACACACACACACGCACACACAACATTCAGCATGCACATTCCACAATTATGAGACAGGGATAAAGCTGGATGAGAGCTAGTCATGTTATATCCATCTACACTATGTTGTTACTATTGACTCATATGTTATTGTCATACAGTTTTCCATGTAGAACTGAAAGCTAGATTAGCCATTCCACCATGCCATCCTACCTACTCCGTTAGTCCATTAGTCCGTCCAACAAAAAAATGAGAGAGGGAAACGAAGACAAACGTTTTGACAAAGGAAGTGGAAAACGAGATGAGAGGAAGAGAAGGTATGGGACAGAGAAACGTATAGAGTAGAAAAAGAGAGAGAGAGAGAAAAAAATGGGGTATCATGTTGAAAGCTGGTGCCACCATCCTCCATGCTGACAGAACCGAGTTAGAAAGAAAAGGAAGAGTAGTTCCTCTACATGACAAAGTCGTTCAGAAGGCTTACCTAAACCGTGACCGCCGATTGAGACTGATAATAGGAACGGTGAGAAGCAGGGGAGCGAGAGAAAACAAAGGTGACAAATAAAAAGACAGTCAGGTGGGGGTGGGGGTGGTGGGAGGCAATCACTGTGCTCCAAACACTTAAAAACAAACGGTGATGGTGGAGTGTGAAGCAGGGAGTGAGTGTGTGTGTGTGTGTATGTGTATATGTGTGTGTGTGTGTGTGGCAAGGAACTTAGGTGAGGGGGAGTGTAACTGAGGAGCACAGCGTGAGAAACACAACATAACAATGCATGAAAAAAAAAATGCAATATGAGCAGCAGGTACACTGAGAGATGAAAGTCGATACTTTTCACGACTGATGTATCCTCTTTCGCACCCACAGTTACCACTCTCATGTCTGACGCTTAGTGTGAAGCTAGAGCCAGCAGCCGCTTAGCTTAGCTTAGCATATCGACTGGAAATGCAAACGGGGAAAAAGCCTGATCCGTGTCCCCTGCGTTATTATGATTCCCACTACTTTTCTTGGCAAGACCATATACTGTAAAAAACTTGTTTTTTTTGCAACCGCATGTGACAATTTTTGACGAGAGGGCGTAGCTGAGGAGGATGACGCGGCCAAGCCGGTGTTTATGGTTTCAATGGGGCTGTGCTAAGCTAAACGCTAAAAAGGGGGAAAGTTGCCGATTTATAACCCTTCTGAAGCGAGTCATCCAGTGGAGATTTACCGACGATAAACAGGGACCTCTGGGTACTGACGCCATTCATCATTCCTCATAGAACGCAGCTTTAAGGCACTTCCGCTTTGGCTTCACTTTTCAAACCCGGAAGCTCCGTCCATTATTTTTACAGTCTATGGGCGAGACAGCATTCGAGCGCTAGGATTGGCCAGGCACCCATGACTGCGTGTTCTCCCCTGACCAATGGGCTATCCTGTCCCTACGCAGGGCGCATCTTGCCAAGAAAAGTAGTGGGATTCATAATAACGTGTCTTCCCTTTGCTTCCAGTCTTTATGCTAAGCTTAGCTTCCCCTGGCTCCAGCTTCATATTTAATAGACAGATATGAGAGTGGTATCAATCTTCTTCATGTAACTCTCCGCAAGAAAGTGAGTGCATTTCCTAATACGTTAAACTGTGGATGAAACATAAATAACACAACACTGTGCAGCTCGTTTGTGCTTTTCTATCACAAAATAGGAACCAATCTTCAGAGCGGTGGCTTCCTGCTGCTGTTCACCCCAATTTACAGTAAACAAAGTCCTTTAGCAACAACATTCGGATGTGTGAGGACATAAAATCCTGGTGAAAATCTGGTCTGTTTTTTTTTTTATGTAACCGTAAAATTCATTATCATGCAGGAGAGACATTTGACCAACAATACAACGTATTTGAAGAGTAAAACATTATATAAAAATCTGAGTATTGCTACCTCTCCAAGGTAAAAGGACTTGGGTCCTTTAAGTCCATTTTTCAAACATATGAAAACAAACGTATGAGCAGTGGTCTAACCGTGCTGTACATACCTGTGACAGTGCACTTGCTGGCGTCTCCAGTGGGCAGGGCTCTGATACGGTAGGGTGAGTATGGGATCTCGTCCCCTCCGTACTTAATGAGGATGGTGTATCTGCCAGTCATGTCCGGCACATAGGACACCAGATAGGTCCCGTCATGGTTGTCACGGATATTGGCCTTCTTAGGCTTCCCCTCTGGGTCCTGCAGGGGTGGAAGTGGCCAAAGTTTAAAAACAGTTTTAGTTTTTGTAACTCCTATAATAAATATAAGCGACTTTGTGGTTAATTCTAGTGGATGGTAAGCACAGAATAACTGCAGGCACTCATGAGATTGTTAAACATCTACCTTTACATCCCAGATTTCTACAAATACGCAATGGTGGATATACAGTATGTTCCCCATAACTTCATATACACATTTAAAGAGATCAGCGGTGGAAGAAGTATTCAGATCCTCCAAAAGTACTAATACCACACTGTAGAAATACTCTGTTGCACGCAAAATTCCTGCATTGAAAAGGTTACTTAAGTAAAGTATGTAATTATCATCAGGAAAATGTACTTAAAGTATTAAAAGTAAAAGTACTCAATGCAGAAAAATCCTCATATTTTAGAAACTGGAAACGATCCAAACTGTGTGTTTAATCGTCATTTCAGCTGGACTTGTAGGCTGTTATGTTGTTGGATAGTTTAATTTATAATAAAACATATATTTCATAAACTACATGTATTTTGTGTGCAAAAATCTTAATTTCTAAAGTACCTAAATCTGTCAGATTAATGTAGTGGAGTAAAATGTACAATATTTCTCTCTGAAATGTAGCAGAGTAGAAGTAGAAAGTTGCATGAAAAGAAAAGACTCAACTTAAGTACCTCAAATTTGTACTTAAGTACAGTACTTGAGCAAATGTACTTCGTTACATTCCACCACTGAAAAATTAATTCATGAATATTTTCTTAAATAGTCAATCGCATGCAAGGACTCACGGTGATCTGCACTGCCAGCAATCCCTCGCCTGCATCTTTGGCGTCAATGGTGAACTCGACGGGCAGAGAGGCGGGCACCCCGGTGGTGTTAAGGCCGGGCCCGCTGGCACGCACCTTACTGGCATCGTGGGTGGGGAGCACCTTCACCTTGTAGGGGCTGACAGAGGGAGAGAGTAAAAGGACAAATACGCAGCAGTCAGAAAATGTTGTTTGAAAATCAGTCTATATCTACGACCTTCTTCCACTTCCGTCAATGTTTGATATTCCACCACCCGCGTCACGGCGAGAGCATCCAGTCAATTTAGCGAAAGACACCCCCCAATATCGTACACGTTAGGACTGCACAATATAATGTATTTTTTTATATTTTTTATAGTCATTCGCAACTGGCGCAATATACCTATTGCAAAAGACTGCAACATATCGTTGACTAGAAGGGAAAAAGGTGTTACATGTGGCACTTTTGATTCAGTTAAACCAAGAGTGGAGCTACACCTCCTGTGTCTCTCTCCCTGTTTCGTTTTTCTCTTTTTCATAATTTTGGAAGTGGATATTGTACTGTACTATTTTTCTTGTGTAAAAGTAAATAGTTTTTATCGAGTGGTCCTGTGGATTTTTTGATGTGGATTAAGACGAGGAGCTTTAGAAGAGGGTCAAGCAACGGCTTCATTCAGTGGAGACCTACACTAGATACTAGCTTAATGAACACGTGATTGTTCTTTCAAATACTAGTTGTAGAGACAATAAAATCCGCGAACAAAACCGGAACGCAGCACAGACGCGCCCGTTGGATAATCTGGGTAAGTGTGATTGTGTGTTACCTGCGTGGGATCTCCTCGTCAGCATATAACACATTAATGGAATAGGGTCCCTCTCTGGTGGGAACGTAGTTGACGGTGTGAGTCTGATCACCGTTATCCACCACTTCCACAGGCTCCACCACACCTAAACACGCACACACGCACACAAAACAACAACAACACAGAAAAGGAAGCAAAATCATCATAAGAACATAGAAAGACAAAACTTTCTGAACTGTAAAAACAATTTGACTAACAAATCAGGACAACTAGGATGTAAAAGAAATACAACTATGTAAAGCAATTACAACTAGAAGTTTGGAGGTCCAAAAATCGGATTAGTAAATGTCCAAAAGGCACGAGAAAGTGTTGTATTTTATACCACGGGTCAGGTGCACTACAAATAAAAGCAGTTTAAGAAGTTAAATACAAAGTGTTTAAATTCTTAGTTAGGATTCTTTTTTTTGTATGTCAGAAAATCCAAGCTTTAAATCGCACATAGAGATACGCAGAAACATTAGAACACACACTTACCTTTGGGTCCCTGTACGCGGACCTGCAGTGGGGCCACTCCAGCCTTGGAGGCGTCCACTGTGAATGCCTGAGGAATGTTGGATCTGACATTGGTACCCAGGCCTGGACCCTGGCACTTCACCTTGGTACTGTCCACTGTGTCACTGACTGGCACAGAGAACGGGCTGCCTGCACAGACAAAACCTCAGAAAAGTTAGCAATAATTATTCCAAGGTGCCCTAGGTGTTTAGCACGCAGCGACAGTTCTCTCATGGCACATGTCTGGAGTCAGAAATTCTTGCCTTGACGCGGCCAAGATACATGACGGACTACACGTTGGTCCCCCAACCGATAATAGATATTTACTACCGGTGTGATGTCATTCTGAAGGAGGTGCCAGAGGCACCTGGCATTCTACTTTCAGACATTTGGGAACAAGAATGTAGGGTTACACTTTACTTCTTACTATCTACATAAGAGTGAGATGATGACACTGTCATGAACGTGTCATAAACATTATAAACAAGTCATAAATGTTTATGACATAACGCTTCTTTTAGTAAGTGTCCTTCGGTTTTTGTCATGACAAGTTATGGTTATGTTTAGGGTACATGTGTCATGAGTGTGTCATGACAGTGTCATGTCACTCTTATGTAGATAACAAGTATGTAGATCAAGTAAAGTGTTACCGAATGTAGACAAACAATGGTGACCAAAGCGGTCTGTACGATACTGGCTGTCTTGTGTTCAGAAAATACAAAATAAAGCAAAAGCTATCTTTCCTCCGTTTCACAGTTCCACCTTTTATTAAATAAGTATTTGTAAGCAAACAATTCATCGTGTGGAGGAAAAACCTGCCAAAATAGTTAATTTTTTCCTCTCAGTTCACTGCTCAATTATCATCATTTTCTCTCCGGCCGCTTTCAGAAATCCATGTTTCGTCTAACTGCGTGTCAATCGCTGCTCATGCATTCATTCTCCCTTGTGGGGTGAGGGGCTTAGGAGACCGTTTTGGGCTTTAGCTGAAAGGGGGGAGGGACTGAGAAGCTGTCGATGTTCAAATTTGTTGACTAAGTCCTGGATCTTCCCAATCCTACCTACAGCACCTTTAATTAACTCACTCATATTTAAATTCCTAAATATGTTAAACAAGATGACAAAAATATTGAAATGTTTTTTTTAACACTGATTAGACTAACAATTCAGTACCTGTGATGGGCTGTCCTCCATAGGTGACATTGAGGTTGTATTTGCCGGGCTCGTATGGGATGTACTCCACACTGCAGCTGCCATCCTTGTTATCAGTGCAGGACATTTTGGCCTCCGATGGACCCTCCATCGCCAGACCAAGACCACCAGTACCTGCTCCTCTGCAGAGGGAAGACAATGGGCGTTAGAAAATACAATCCAGGGAAGAATGAAGGGGTGCCATCAATCCAGGAGTGGGCTCGTGAGATGGCTAGAGTGGCGGCGTTTGAAAAAAAATGCCATATAAACGATTTGCCAGATTGGATGTCTATCTAGACTAGAAAATGGGGAAAGCACCTGAGCTTTCTGGAGGGCTCCTAAGAAGCTTTGTGCTGGGGAGAGAAGAGTATGATGGCTAATGGTGTTGTCATTTATACATAATTATGTTTATTTGGTTTATTGTCTATTTTGGTACTATTTTGTTGAATGGTCTTATTGTAGTTGTATTGTAGTTACTGTGTTATGTTTTCTTGATTTTTGTCTGGGTGGGAGGTGATGATGTACGTTTTGTAGGTTGTTAACCTTCATGTCGTCCTCGGGTCAAATTTGACCCGTTTTAAAAGTTATTTTTTATCATCAGAAATATGTGAAGTGGAAATAAGCGCTGAAAATGTTGAAAAAAGTGAAAAACAAGAAAAATTCATAAACCCCAGAAGAAAATGCCCAAAACGTTGGAAAAAAGGGACAAAAACGTAAAAAACTGACCAAAATATCTGAAAAGCTATAAAAATGTTTATTTTTACACAAGGGTTAAAAAAAAAAAAAAAACTCCTGGAAACACATCAATGACATTTGTGTTTTTTTCACCGTGAATGCTTTTGCCTCACTTACCGGGTTTCCACTGTGAACTTGTTGGGCTTGTTGGTGATGCCACATTTCAGGCCGGGACCGTGCACACGAACGCGAGCTGGATCACAGCCTTCGGTGACGGCAACACGGAATGGACTCTTAGGCGCTGGAGAGCCATCGTAGCAAACCTCCACGCTGTGTGGGCCTGAGGCATACGCACAAAATCAGGACCGCTTCAAACTCATGTATCGGAGAACAGCAAACCTACACATTTCTGCACAAACTGTTCCGTTTGAACTCACCCTCCTCATAGGGAGTGTACTCTACGTTGTAGGTTCCATCTCCAAGATCGGTGATCAGTGCGTCCGTACGGCTGCCGGACGGGTTGCTGATGACGGTTTTGATGTGGTCACCTCCGGTCTGTGTGAGAGCACGAGCATCCACAGTGAAGTCTGTGGTCGCCTCACGGAAAACACCTAAAAAAAACACAGGACAGGGGAACATACAGAATGTTGGTGAAATGTTTGCAGGTCTGTACAGACTTGGATCACATTTAGGGATGCACCAATCCGACTTAGATACTTCTGATGCGGAGTACCAATGCCAGTGCTCTCTTTGTTTTTCTTTTACCAAATTTAAAAGCTGTGGAACCCATTGGAATCATCTTTACAGAGGGGAATATGAGGATAGAGATTGCTGTGGCGCAGCAGCACCGGCTTTAATTGAATGAATAGTGAAAGCAGAAACACGGTTTTCACAGTAACATTGGCAAAGAAACTATTTCAATGTAGATCAGTCACATCTGACAATAGGATAAACAAAGGGAACAGGATGAATATAAAAAAATAGCAAATGTAGGTATTTAACATAATGCAAATGTATTTACAGCATACATGAAGGATAAATGCAAATGAAAAAAAAGTTAAATAAACAAAAAAAACGTCATCTTTGCCTCAGGACAATGAAAAATAATAACATTAGATATGGTAATAGTATACACTAGGGCTGGGCAATATGGAGAAAATCAAATATCATGATATTTTTGACCAAATACCTCGATATCGATACCGCAACGATATTATAGTGTTGAGATTATGAGATTTTTGATAAATAATCATCAGTAATGTGGATATAATGACTAAGTGGGTAAGGGCAAATAACAGAACAGATACAACAGTCTGGTACGTTCAGAAAAGGACATCACTTTACTGTAACGCAGCCTTTAAAACCAGGAAAAGACACCACTTATTACGATATCCAAAATCTAAGACGATATCTAGTCTCATATCACAATATCAATATAATATCAATATATTGCCCAGCTCTAGTATACACTAAATAAAAAAAATTTGTGAAGATAAAACCACATCTTCTGCAGCAGTTTTTTATTTTTTACCTTTGCCCTCCACTCCTTTTCCGAACACACGGACTCCACTGGCGTCGACCGCGGGCTCCACGTTGAGCCGAGTGGGGAAGTTGGGCACATCCTGGCCACCGTAGCGGATGGTGAGAGTGTACGAGCCGGGGTAGAGAGGGATGTAGGTGATGGTGTAGGTGCCGTCTCCGTTGTCCTGGATGTGAACCTCTGCCTCGGTGCCGCTGTCGGAGATGATCTCAATGGTCAGCTCAGCCGGGCCGGCGTTGGTACAGTCCACAATGAACTCCCCTTTCTCCCCCACCTTGGCGCGCTCCAAGCCTGGGCCAGAGCAGCGTACCTGAGAGGAGAGAGATGCATGATTGATGACTACACGTGTGTCACAAACAAAATTACTTTTAAATTGAATTGACATGTTATACATATTTTTCATTAGGGATGGGACTCACCAGAGTCCCCACGATACGATAGTATTGCGATTTTAAACGTATATTCTGCGATATTTGGCAAATGAATTACCTTTTTTCCAACTTTAAATTATGTCCCCAAAGGAAAACTTTGTTAACATCTGTTTTATCTATAAATATAAACTTCTTTGTTTGTTCATCTCACTTCAATTTTATTGCCACAAAATTGTCAAGCAGACAAACTGACCAACACGGTCATGAAAACCTGTCATAAATGTGGTATGCACCTGACAAACTGAAAGGTTTGTATTATAATCAAATTCAAATTCTCATGTGCACTTTATAATAATCATTTTTGCTTGTTTTACTTTATATTTTTTGGAAGTTTTTCTGTTTTGTATAAAGGAAGGATGCTGAATCAGCCTTTAAGGTTTCTTTCCTCTCCTGCACTGTGATTGGTTGTTTTAAAAAAAATTATTATAAGTACATATCTTTGTGCAAATAAACTAAACTAAGATTGATACTAGGCGCACGTGTATCGATACAGTATTGCAACGGAAAATATTACGATACTTTGCTGTATCACTCCCCCCCCCCACCCCCCACCTTTACTACTCATATTTTATTCTATAGATGTGTAACAATAGCGTGTGTCAGTAACTGTGACTAACCTTGGAAGGATCTGAGACAGGGTAAGCTGTGGGGCTGAAGGGGGATCCAGGGATCGGTGCTCCATCATAGGTCAGTTCAACCTGGTATGGCCCCGCCTCGCGGGGGATGAACTTCACCTGACTGGTCTCTGGGCTCAGCCCTGGCTCCACCTGGGACAGGGAATAGGAACAGGACTTTACTAATAATAAAACCACATCCTAACAGCACGTCTTAGAGATGCAAGATTTTGCTCAAAATTTAAGGCATTTATTTTATATTTTATTTATTTATTATTTTTCATTTTAGGCCTTTATTTATAGGACAGCTGAAGACATGAAAGGGGAGAGAGAGAGAGGGAGGAACGACATGCAGCAAAGGACCGCACGTAGGAGTCGAACCCGCGGCCACTGCGTCGAGGAGTAAACCTCTATATATGGGCGCCTGCTCTACAAGGTGAGCTACCCACGTGCCCAATGTCAGACATTTATAACTTAAAGCTATAGTGCGTAGTTTCTGTCTCCCCCATGAGGAATTCTAAGTAATGACAACACCGTAGTTACACATGATACAAGCCTTCCGTGATCGAACACCACCCCCACCCCTCCTTCAAGCAATTGCTAGTAGCCAAGGAGGACACGGAGGATTAAAAAAAAACATGGACTCTTCAGAAAAGGTCATTATCTTCACTCGAGCTTCTGCGCGAAAGTTTCAGGACGACACCTCAACGTAGCCAAACTGAGAAATCCAGAGAGTTGTGTGGAGCTGATAGTCTTAATTAGCTCATTTGGCCATGGCTTGAATGTAACAGACTTTTCTTCAGTAAGAATATAGAATAGTTGCGCACTATAGCTTTAAATACATTATAAAAATAAGGAACTTTTGAGAAGACCACATATGGTTTCAATGTGGACACTAAGCTTCGCAAAGACTTTTTTGGAGAAAAAAAAAAGAAAAAAAGAATGCAAATCATGTGCCACACCTTGCTGACCACTGGCTTCCCTGATGGCGAGGTCACTTTGGCGGCGACCTTCCCCTGACCACCGGCACCCTTTGATTTGACGGTCACTTCCTGGTCTTTGCCTACAGTCATCTCTACAATGACACACAGAGCAAAGAGAGCACGTTAGATCTGTAAACAGACTGATATCAGGTTGGAAAAAGACTATTCCAGATAATCCACTTTATGGTTGATAATGTAAATGTTTTCATATGAGCAAATTTTTTTTTTATATTCATGTTAAGACACATTTACCAATTGAAAACATTGAAACACCAGGTCAAACTATTTACTTAGTGAGTCAACATTCAGAGATATCATTTATTTTACCTAGTAAGTCAAAAATATAAAGTATAAAGTCAAAATTATAAAAAGTAAGTTAACCAGTAACACTAATAACCTATTATCTCATAATTCTAAGTACGCACTGTCTCCCAGGCCTGTGACGTTGATCTTGCTGAGGTCCAGTGTGGGCGCCACGGCAACGTTGAAGGGGCTCTTGGGAACGTGATCTCCACCGTAGGTCACAGCAACTCCCAGGGGACCCTGGGGCAAGAAAGGAAGGAGTGACGTAGATGTGATCACACAAATCATTATGTAGGAAAGGGGGACAGAATAATAATAGCGTTATATAAAGACATCAGCCGGTTTCTGATTGGACAAGCAAATTACAGCTGTGACATTTCTAAAGATCCAGCAATGTACAATAAACTAGCTATAAACTAGGATAATTGTCATTGGATACCATAAAAAAGCTTGTGTACATGACTGAATCCAGTTAAAGGAATAGTTTTAACATTTTGGAAAATAAGCTTATTCACTTTTTTGTAGGAGTCAGATACAAAATGGATACCGCTCTCATGTCTGTTACTTAAAGCTACATTGTGTAAGAATCTCTCCCATCTAGTGGTGAAATTGTATATGACAACCAACTGAATATTACTTTCTAGCCCCTCCCATTCTGAGCGACTTGCTCGTATGTATTCTGAATGGCAGATTCTACGCTTACGAGAATACTCTGATTAGTTGGTGGAAGTAATTACACATGAATGAGCACATATTTGTGAAAGAACAAAGGTTTTTTTGCTAAGAATCAACTCAAAACATTACACAATGGAGCTTTAACTATGCAACTAGAGCCAGGAAGTGATTATCTTAGCTTAGCTTAGCAAAACAACTGGAAGCAGGGGGAAAACCGCTAGCTTGCTAAGTCATAAAAAAAGAAGAAAGAATCGCCTACCAACATCTCTTTTGCTCAATAATTACCACATTATTTGATTTGTTTAAACTGTACACAAACCATAATATAAAATAAAAAGACGTGGTTTAAAAGGGAACCAGTGGTCACTTCAGTAACTGGTTAGAGGAAGTGAATCCAGCAAAACCTAAACTTGTCTTTTTGGGGGGGTAGGGTTAGGTTCTATGGATAACCACGCCCATTCATTTGAATAGAAGAAATGTCTATAAATAGAGAGGGACATAAATAAATGTGACATTATGAAATAAAAGTCCCCTAAAAATAAATGTAAGTACAACCTATTTATTTATTTACTGTATTAAACTATATTGACTTATTTATATGTTTTACATTTATATATTTATTGCCTCATTTATTTATTTTTGTATTTATTTAATACTGAATAAAATGGCATTCCATAAGGTTCTTTTTCTTTTTCCAGTCTTTATGCTAAGCTAAGCTAACTGTCTCCTGGCTCTAGATTCATACTTGGCGCACAGACATGAGACTGGTATTGATATTCTTATCCAACTCTAGGCAAGAAAGCAAATAAGTGTTTCCCCCCCAAATTGTCAAACTATTACGTATATTTGTGCGGAGAGTGACTCGACGGAGGCCGGTTGTGCCTACAGGTCAAAATGTGCATCTGCATGTTGTAATGTGTGAGTGCTTCTCCCTTCTTACCTGCTGCACAGGTGTGTACTTCACAGTGTGTGTGTTGTCATGGTTGTTGATGATTTCAAAGTCCTTGACGGCCTCTCCTTTGGCTGGGCCGCTGAAGTTGCAGTCCAGGTTTGCCTTTCCTGCTGCTTTAGTGCTCACGGTGAAATGAGTGGGCTTGTTCAATTCAACACCTGAAAGAGACAGAGGGCTCATCTGAGTCAGCGAGTCTGGACTAAAACTGTGTAATAACAATATTATTGTTGTGGGCATTTTTTATGCCTTTATTTTCACTTGACAGATTAATGGAGAGAGAAGGGGAATGACATGCAGGTCGGAGTTGAACCTGCAGCCGCTGCGTCAAGGAGTAAACCTTTATATACGTATGTGTGCCTGCTCTACCAACTGAGCTAACCTGGCCACATAATATTTCCATTTCTCAAACTTCAGCAATTTATATAATAATAATAATAATAATAATAATAATAATAATAATTTATACTTTATTAATCCCGCAAGGGAAATTAATTAATTAACAAAAAAGTTATTATTATTATTATTATTATTATTATTATTATTATTATTATTATTATTAACATTACACACAGGCCTGAATTACACACACATGCTCAGTACCTATACATGCACCAATGGAGAGAGGGGGCTGCCCATGGAAAGGCCCCCGAACAGTTGGGGGTTCGGTGCCTTGCTCAAGAACACCTTGGGAGTGCCCAGGAGGTGAACTGGCACCTCTTCAGCTACCAGTCCACCACCATACTTTGATCCGTATGGGGAAAATAGTCACAGGAAATACTATTTCTTTTCTAGGTTGTTTCATGAAGTGCGATTGCAATAAATAGACAAACTGGCTAGCTGGTACGAGCTGCGATCACCAACATAGCTTAAAAGGGTATTTTGTTTGTTTTTTTCAACCTGAACCCTATTTTCCCATGCATTGGTGTCTAAGTGACTAATGTGAACAAAAATCTTTGAAATTGGTCCAGTTCTGTAACCGGCAGCTGCGAACCGCTCCGCAATGTAATCCTCTAGAGCAAATGTCAATCGCCAATTCCCGCCCACTGACCGCTTCAGATTGGTATTACACAGTAAGTGTCGGACTACATTATGGAAAGAAAATCCCTACAGAGATAGACCTTTTTGTTAAAGAGTAAAATCATTTTTGTTTAACCAGGAACAGCTACGAAATCGCCAATCTCAACAGACTTCATATAAATGAACAATACTTTTAGCGTCTATAGAGCCAGCATATTTCCAAATGTAAAGAGGTAAATCAAGGGTTTATTTAAAAAAAAAAAAAAGAGCGGGGATTGTTGGAACAGTGGAAAGACGAACCAAGACGGCTTTTATTCTGTTTCTGTCGACTTTGAATGAAGTCTGTTTTCCCATGATGAAATTACAGTTTTTTTTAAAAATGGAGTCTGGTGGGCTATGGAGCGGTTTCGGTTTAAACAAAAGGGACCTTTGTCTTTAAAAAAAAGGTCTATCTCTGTAAGGACCCTTTCCATAATGTTGTCAGACACTTAGAATAATAATCTGAGCATGTCAGTGGCAAAACAAGCATTTTTTTGGGGACGTAAATAGAAGATGCGCAATTGCCCATTAACATTACATTGCTGCTCTATTCACCGGGGCCAACTGCAGCGGTCTTGCTTAATACTGGACCAATTTTCAAAAATTGTTGTTCCTATCAGTCCGTTAGACACAAAAACATGGAAAAAATAGGGGCCAGGTTGAAAGAAAAAAAAACGAAGTTACCCTTTAACAAAAAATTGAAATATTTCACACTGAACAACGACTGCATAGGTGTTCTTACCACTGCGGCTGAGTCCTGGTCCCTCTGCCTTGACTTTGCTGGCATCGTGAGAAGGATCCACTTTGATCCTGATGGGTGTCATTGGAATAGCCTAAACAAGGAACAGAAGCAACACCGTGTTCAAACGGACATTCTAACAATCCTCGATCTTACACATCCTGCATATCCTGCTCTGCTCCAAACGACGCATGAGTCAGACTCACCTGGTCAGCAAACAGGACCATGATGGTGTAGCTTCCCGCTCCAGGTGGAGTATATTTGACAGTGAACGTGTCGTTGTCGTTCCTAATGATGTCGAAGTCAATGTCCGCCTCCGCGGGTCCCACCACTCCGGGGGCGCACTTGATTCCAATACTGATGTCACCTTAGGGCCAGAGACAAAAGTCCTTATAACACACTCATTATTTCAACTATTGCTCCACAGCCATTCAATGCAGCCAATCAGCGTATGTATTCAGTTCGGCTTGTGTGTTTGATTCTCTGTCAGCAGAATTATGGAAAAACTACTTGCTCGATTTAAAAGCAAGTTGGTGAAAGGGTGTAGCATTGGGCCAGTGAGAGCCCATTATATTTCGGAGCGGATCAGGGGACAGATACACAAATTATTTTTCACTTTTGTGAAAAATGACGAGATAGGGTATGGCCTTGGCAGAGGTCTGTGCAATCAGAGTGCCCTTCTAGTTCAACTACATCACGGGACGGATACACAGATTATTTTTCACATTTTGGTCAACACTGCGAGATAGGGCATGGCCTTGGTAGAGGTCTGTGCACTCCGAGTGCCCTTCTAGTTCAACTCCGTTAAGGGGAGAAAACTAAAATAAACGCACTATAAAAAAATTAAGAAAAAGTAGTCTGCTTATACGCAGTGGTAGAAAACATGGCGCTGTGATTTATTGTGTGAAAAGATGCAGCAGTTTTCTTTAGCTTTACCTTGTCCAGCCTCTGCGCAGTCAACAGTGAAGTATGTTGGCTCGAAGGCTTTGAGGCCGGTCTTGGCCACCCCAGGTCCTGACACCTTCACCTTGTTTGGATGACAGCCTGCTCCGATATTCATCTGGGATAGAAAAAAACAAAACACAACAGCTTAGGAGTCTTTTCTGTGATGAAATGTGCTTTGTGTAAACCCTCTCTAAAAAAGGTGTGTCTGTGTACTCACCCTGAATGGGCTGTCAGGGATGTTGACTCCTCCCCAGGAGACCATGGCGGTGTGTTTTACAGGTTTACGTGGGGTGTAAGTACAGGCGTACGTACCGTTGCCATTATCCTTAACCTGTACATCCACAGGCGTACCTTCAACATCCTGTGCAAATGTGGAAAACCAGAGAGTTAAATAAGACAATGTGTTTATGGCATGAAAACAGCAGTTTTTGAGGGGCGGAAACTGGACCAGATGATCCTACACACGAGGAGCATTCCCTTTCCACAGTGTACATAAATAGTACGCCCTGTTCAGGGAATGCCAGTTAAGGGAACATCCCTCGACAAAATTCCTCCATTCGGAACACCCTGCCACATCACCAACGCAGATATCACTTCCTCAGTGCACTTACATGTGGCACTTTGTAGTTTGGCTTATTTGAAGCTATTTTACTTCTATGAGATTCTTGCTGTTCTGAGTTCGTACCATGGATCATGGATGAATGCACTTATTGATAGTCGCTTTGGATAAAAGCGTCAGCTGAATGAAATGTAACGTAAACACCTTGGATACGTTGCTGCTACTTTAGAAATTTTACACCACTGAACTAAATTGAAACAAAAATTAATACAATTACCAAACTTATTCTATTGAAATGTATGCAACTTGTGAAAAAAAGTGATTCGATTAATATACAAGATCTACGGTGTCATTCCAGCAAGGCGCAATGACTGATGGGTAATCTTGCTTCTCAGTTTTTCGTCAAACTGATGAACGGTTGTTCAGTTCTTCCCTGCACAGTAACACAGGTCCCTTTCAACCGAGCATTTTGCTCCCTACGGTTTGGAATCTAACTAAACATGGCTGAATACCCTGTGCACTCCACTTCGCCGGGGACTACTAGGCGAACGGACATTTCTGGTCATATGCTGAAACACAAACACAGCCCTACCTGAGCAACAATCTTCAGAGGAGCTTTTCCTCCTTGCTTAGCATCGACGGTGAACTCAGTGGGCTTTCCAACAGCCAAACCACTGCTTTGAAGGCCTGGACCGTGCGCCTTAACCTGGAATAAACACATCCATGGAGCATTCAGAATATAGTCCTACATTTAAAAGGGCTATGACAAAAATGATTTCAACATTAAAAGAAATAACCGATCAGTCAGTTGCATGTCTGTTTTGCAGCTGCACGACGATGTAGGTGCACGTGTCCCTGGGTTTGTGTGTGTGTGTGTGTATATACACACACCTTGTCGGGGTAGAAGTCTTTGTTTGGTGCGTTGACAATCTCAGCCATGAAGGGAGAGTGCTGGATGTCTTCGCTGTTGCAGAGCACATGCACTGCGTACTCCCCAGCCTCTGTGGGCCAGTAGCGCACGTCACAGGATCCGTCGCCCTTGTCGTCACATTCAATCTTGGCCTGAGATGGACCTTCCACAGAGAAACCTGAACGGGGAAGAACACAAACACAGCAGGGTTAGAAGCAGGGGCAGAGCAGTGGGGGTGGGTGGCTTCTGGGGCTCCAGCCCAGAATGTTTTCTCAAAAGCCCCAAATCTTTTAGGTTTTTAAATGAACTTCAACTTTGTGTCATTTTCCCTCAGACTGGACCGGCAAACCAACGGAGCAAAAAGTATATATCGCTACTCGTTCTGTGAACTCTATTCCAGCATAGTCTAAACAAAAATAGGTTTCAAGATTAGTGATGCTCTTGAGCTAAATTCCTGCCCTACCATAAGGTTACATATAACGTTATGTAACTTAAAAATAGTAACATCAGATCATTTTTCCCTCTTCTTAGCCCTTGTGTTGTCTTCCATTCGACCATGCACTTGTCGTCCTCCCAGGTCAAAATCAACACTTTTTTTTTTTTTCCACTTTTGGCGTTTGTTTTTCCAGTGTTTTTGCCGGGTTTTATTTTTACATTTAATGCTTCTTTTCACTACGATGCCAACTACTAGTTTTACACTTATTTTTGGAATTCATGGTCAATAAACCTAATTTATAGGAAATTATACCTAATAATGGAGTTTAAAAAAGCAGATATTCTGAATTATTTAGACTACTATTAAAGGAAAGATAATCACAGACTGGTATATGTCAACGTTCAGTTGAGATACTGTTTCGAAACATTTCCATTTTTTTTTTTTTTCAAATGCTAAACATTTTTATAAAACACCCAAAATTCAATTAAGAGTAGAGATCCGATCATTTGTTGTCCTTGCGAAGCGTGTTGCATGGAATCATCAGTGTTATCTTTGGGTAAATAAAAATTAGGTAATTAACAACAAACTCATATTTCTGATATAGACATTTTGAAAACGGGTCAAATTTGACCCGAAGACAACACAAGGCTTAAGTGGCAGGAGTGAAAATAAGCCATCCTCAACATCATTTATGTTCTGGTTTCAGAATGATGTAGACAGCTGGAGAACATTTAGATCTAAACCAGAAATGTCGGCTGTTTTTCCGAATGATGTAAAGATTTTTAGGCATTGTATTAGCAAATGGCTTGAAAAATAGTGCATATAGCTGCTGCTGATGCGGAAATAACTCTCCCTGGACCACCCAAGGTTTGGGCTGAGCCCCGAATGTTTACGACATCTGGCTCCGCTCCTGCTTAGAAGGCGCGATGGTGTTTTAAGACTGTCGACTTCAAGGCAGCGCTGCGACCGTCGACTTCAAGGCACCTGACCCTAACCCTAACCCTTCCATGCAGCGTTGCCGGGAAGACGACGCGTTGGGGGCTTAAAACACCAAACACCGCTTAGAAGAGCTGTCAGTGATTAGCTGAAGGTTAAGACTTTGATCCTTTATATCTCTGCCGTCTCTTTATCTTACGTACCCAGTGTACCGACGTTGTCTCCAACAGCCTCCACCACAAAGTCCGCAGATTTGCCAACAATGCCGCTCTCCAGCCCTGGACCCCAGGCCCTCACCTTCTGCGGGCCGGCCTCAGCGCCAATCTTAACCTCAATGGGACTGAACGGGAGCAGAGAGCGATCGGTCACATTGACAAGTCAAGAAATCATTCCTACCGCAGGCAATAGAACTTTTTAACAATTCATCACTGAGTGTTATATAAAACTCATATACATCACAATACTGCACTAAGTGCAACTTGCAAAAACTAGGTTTTACTTACATCTTTATGAATACTATTTAAGTAGGTTGTACTTTTTTATTAGTCACTTGTATATGTATTTGTAAATTGTTTCCTTTTATCTTTATTTTTGAATAGTTGCAATTTGGGAGCAATAAAGTCCATCTAATCTGATCTGATCTAATCTTATCTAAATCAACATAGTTTAACTGTCGTATTTGTTTTTCCAAGTGTGTGTACCTGCGGGGGATGTGCTGTCCTCCCCAGGTGATGGTGATGCTATATGTTCCAGGTGTGGTGGGGTAATACTCAAAACCATACGCGCCATCTCCAAGATCTTTCCTTTTGCAAGGCTCCTCAAGACCCTCTGTAAAAACACACATTTGATCACATTAGTATAAAAAAAAAATTTTAAACCAATTTTTCTTACCAGGCAGTTTTAGGAGCCAAGTTAGAAATAAATACTTTATTGTTTGTATTTTGCAAGGCATCATAACTACATTATAAGCACACTGGGAGTGCATGATCAATCCAGCCAGGGTATAATAACGAACACAGCATTCAGGTTAGTTGATGATGCTTGAACCTACATTTAGTCTTTGGTAACTTTGGGGCAATGCCGTTTACATCATATTGTCACTTGTATGAAACAGTTAAAGGGTGTTTCCTCATTTGAACTGTTCATAACTGTATTTAGAGGTTATATCAGAATAGGTTTACATGGTTACATTTTCAAAAAACACCATATTTTTGTCATACTGCACATTGCTGCAGCTCCTCTTTTCACCCTGTGTGTTGCGCTCTCTGGGCCTAATTTACTAACACTAGCGCAGTTTGCGCTGCGTCTGTTTATGCAAGTTCGGTAATAGCGCACACTATGCTTCCACACTTCTATTCCATCTTTGTTGGGAGTGGCACATGCGCAGTACCTAGGTAAGGACTACTAGTCAGTCAGAAGCAGAGTATGAGGGCGTGCCACGCTAGCAGCTAGGCGAGCATTATAACGTGTGTTACAAAGTGACCCGCGTTTGTCTCTGAAGTAAAGGCTGGACTACAATAGAGCTGTTTGGAGCAGTTTGTGAACAGTGTTTTCTTTTGAAGATTGTAAGTCCCTTTGGGCGGGTTTTTTCCAAAAAATATATATAACACAATAAAGGAGAGGGAAAAAGCCAAAAAGCATAATATGAGCACTTTAATACCCTTATATTGACTTTTTTTTCTTTTAGAAAAAAGAGCTCAAGGAGAGTCTTTGCTTGAATTATAAAAATAATAACATCTAATGATAAAGCTGGTAAGAGTCTGTCAAGCTTACTTTGTCTTCATTTTGTCAAAATGTATTGCAATCCTTTAAACGTGTCGTCTTGTATGGACACGTACAGAAATTAGCACAGGCTGTAGCTACTTTCCATTGAAAACAGTTGGCAATTGATTCGGCTAATATGTTAGCAAACAGTGGCTTATTTAAACATTAGGGCAGAAATTGTGAAAGTTTTGCATTCATTTGGAAACTGGTTTCGGGCAACCTGATGAATTAAATTCCAACATTCACTCGTCTTATAACTCTTCTTTGGTCTCCACCTACTCCTGAAAAAAATATCTAGCATTTAGCTGCTAAATGCTCCACTCTGTTCACCAGCTAGTAGCTAACTGTGTCTGCGGTGAGGTGTAGGAAGGGAGTGTACAGTGGAGTTGTTTCACTGAAAACAGCTGCCTATCTGAGGAATATATTCACAAGTTAATCAATACTTCAAATGGGGTTTACGATCTACTTGCAGCATTCAGTACTCTACTAAAGTGATGAGTTACCGTGGAAAGAGCTGACAAACCAATATGCAATAGTCAAAACAAGACTGGTGTTTGCAGTGCCACTCACTGGGCCCCTTGATGGTGACTTTGAGCTCTCCGGTGCCGGCTCCTTTGGTGTAAACCTGAAAGTCTGCAGTCTCCTTCACCCTCAGGCCCTTAGGCTGCAGACCGCGGCCCTTAGCTCTGCAGAGGCTGGGGTTGCATGCTGTGGAGAGACACAAACACACAATGAGACACAGAGACAGCTATTCTGACAGTTTGACTATGTGTGAGTTCAGTGGTAGGGGGGGGGGGGAAAGAGATGCTGGGGGAGTTATAAAACCAAAAACAATTCCCATCCACGTTGTACATCCATCAATTTCGAGAAGAATGAAGAGTTGCTGGGAAGCTTTCAGTGCTTTTCAATTGTCCTTCACCACCTTGCTCCCACCCTGCACACCCCTCCTGTGCCTCTTATTGCATCTGTCTTATCCCACAGAGTGAATTGATGGAACACAGTCAAGGAAATGAGCCTTTCCTCTACTGTGGAAAGGCTCACACAGTGGAGTATCCTTCACATCGACTGATTAAAAGTGCATAAAATAGGAGTTGCTGAGTCACAGTTTGATGCCCTGCAGGAAGCAAAGGAAAGCCCACAGGAACAGGCGCTATTGAAAGGGGGTCAAGATATGTTCCAGGAAGTGGACTACTTGGCACTCTAAGAGGATACAGTTCTATACAGAGAATACATGTTGTATTAAAACCTATTTGAGGTCAGCAGGTTGACGCATGCAGGTCCGGTGTAATTGTCAGAATCACTTTAACAAATAATAATTAATTACAAAATAGATAAACACATGAATCTTGCATGTAAGAAGGTTTATCTATCAGGTTAAGCAGAAATGTGTGTTATCTTTTTTTCCAAAATAAATGGAGAATGTGAGTCCAATTAATCTAAAAAACTTGCTTGAAATGAATTCCTTAAAAAATTGCATCATCATATCATCATCACTAATTTCTTAATTGAGCATTTCCTCATGCATCTGATGATTGAGTCATTTTGAGTTAAGAGCTTGGCAGGCAGACACCGCACGCACGCGCACACACACACACACACACACACACTATCTACATGGAGGACACACAGCTCACACACTCATGCAATCGCACACAGTGGGTACCCAAGAGAGATCCCAGGAAACAGGAAATGACAGCAGAAGGAAGAGGCCGTTCCAGAGAGAGGACAGATACCACCAGGCCTCTATCAAAGAGAAGAAGGGAAGGGAGGGGGAAGAGAAGAGAGAGGACACGACATCCAGTACAGTGGCAGGAGAAGACAGGAAAGCATTAGACACAACTGAAGAGAAAACAGCAGGCTGAGCAAATATTAAAGGGGTATATTTCAGTATATTTCAACCTGGACCCTATTTTCTTATGCATTGCTGTTTAAGTGTCTAATGTGAATAAAAAAAATCATTGAAATTGGTCCAGTATTGAGCGAGAATGCTGTAACCGGCAGTCGTGAACGGGGCTGCAATGTAACCCTAGGGGGCAAATGCGCACCGTCAATTTACGTCCTCTAAAAGATCTGTTTTTGCCTGTTCTAAGTGTCTGACTACATTCTGGAAAGGATCCCTACAGAGATATAAGTCCCGAGAACGCCAAACCCACCAGACTCCATTTAAATAAACAATACTTTTAGCGTGTATATAGGCAGCATATTTTATAAATGGGTGAATTAAGAGTTTATTTCAACCAAACCAGAGTGGTTTTGGTTTAAAAACCTTGCTTGATACTGGGCCAATTGAAGAGCTGCAAAATTTATCAATTAGTTGTCAACTATTAAATCAATCGCCAACTATTTTAAAAATCTGTTAACCGGTTCGAGTCATTCGTTTCTTAAATGTGAATATTTTGTAGTTTCTTCTCTCCTCTGTGACAGTAAACTAAATATCTGAGTTGTGGACAAAACAAGATATTTGAGGACGTCCTCTTGGACTTTGGGAATCACCATTTGTCTGACATTTCATAGAGCAAAGAAGTAATCGAGAAAATAATCGACAAAGAAAATAACTTAGTTGCCGCCCTAACCAATTTCAAAAAATGTTCTTCACGTCAGTCTCTTAGACAAAAAAAGATGGGAAAATAGGGTCCAGGTTGAAAAAGTTTCCCTTTAAGGTTTAAAAAAATCTCAGTCCTTAGAGACTAAGATCTTGGACTTCCATTAATGTAATGTCGGTGATTTAAAGGGAAGATCATTTGACATTAAAGCACAGAATGTTTCAGTAACATCCAATTTTTGGCGCCCCCCCAAAGAGGTTTTAGCCAGCATCAAAAGGACCACCAGTGCTAATATGATAAGAACTGAGAGAAAAGATAGCAATTCAAATCCTCTCCGAATGTGTTAAATAGTAATTTACCAAACAATAGAGAGATAGAAAGAGGTCCGTCAAATAGGGTAACACACACTCATTACTCATTAGTGTTGTGCGTAGTCACCCCCCAAAGACCAATTCTGAGTTAGGAAAAACCCTGACCTCCTACACAATATTACTATAATAGGCTAGGGCATAATTTCCACTGGGGACATGCCCCCACCCTCACACACTTTTCAAACTCCTGTTTATGTACCCCCCACTTTCAAATTTGTTTGATATTATTTTATTTATAAGTCTCAGTGATCTGCCCCTATTTTAAACAATAAAGAAAGCAAGACATCTTTTTCTTTCTTATTTTCTGGAAGAATCTATAATTACAATCAAAAATCTACATTGTGTCCAGGGTTCAATATTAGCACCATCTACTAGCCAAATGCTGGTAAAATATACAAGTGGCTGGTACATTTGCTTCACTCACCAGCCAAAAAAACAATGGTAATATGTTGAGTGGCTGGTAGAATTTGAACATTCACTAGCCATTTGGCTACTGGACGAAAAAGTTAATTTTGAACCTTGATTGTGTCCCATCTAGTGGTGAAATTGTATATGACAACCAACTGAATATTACTTTCTAGCCCCTCCCATTCCGATCACGTTTTAACTCCTACGGTGGCCGTATTATTCCAAGAAGTACGAGTTCGTCCGTGTGTGTTCCTTCCAGTGTAATAATAGTTTTACGTTTTCGTTATTTTGGTACCATTTCACTGCTAACACCAGCTATCAGGTTCCCAAACGAATGCAAGCTAAATTTAGTAAAGTATCAGCGTGATCCTCCATCTTCAACAGGCTTTCAAAACTGCCGGCAGATCGAGTAATCTCCCCCTGGCATTCGTCACGGTGCCACCGAGTTTAAATTCTACGCTTACGAGAATACTTTTGATTAGTTGGTGGAAGCAATTGCACATGAATGAGCACATATTTGTGAAAGAACAAAGGGGTTTTTGCTAAGAATCAACTCAAAACATTAGACAATGGAGCTTTAATTATTTTCTGGATTTTGTATCATCATAGTCCCTAAACTTATGTAGAAATGCAGGAAATATGATTCAAATACAAAAGGTTTTGTGCCCCCCCCTACTTCTCAAACCAAGGTTACACCCTTGTTAATAGGTATAGTGCTGCTAACTCTTACCCTCTCCCACGGTGACAGTGAAGGGGCTCTTGCTGATCTGGCCCCCGGCGAAGGTGACGTAGATGGTGTGCTGGCCCTCCTGGATGGGTTTGTAGGTGCAGCGGTAGCTACTGTTGCCCTTGTCCTCTATGGTGCAAGGCACCGTGGTCTTCTTGCCGGCAGGGTCAATGATCATCACCTCCACCTCGCCAACACCAGCGCCTGAGAGAAACAGGAGAGAGATGAGGGGATACAAGGTTAGGAAAATAGTAGGATACGAGTCAAAGCACACAATAAAACATATCCTGGTCGACCAGGGATGTCAAACTCAACTACACTAAGGGCCACACTGGAAAATGAGAATCACATTAAGGGCAAGACATTTTTTAAATGCTTTTATTTTTATTTAACCTTTACTTAACCAGGTAGGCCGTTGAGAACAGGTTCTCATTTGCAACGGCGATCTGAAAAGCATAAGCGTGCAAACAACATACAGTTTCACATTCAATACAATACAAGAATACAGAATACAATGGGCTACATAAAGTGCAGAATAAGTAGGCATTACAAAGCCGGCGCAAAGTGATATGGTAATAACACAATATACATGAATAGACAGTCTATAACACTGCTGAGATGTAGTAAGGAGTCAAAATACAGTTGTGGTCTAGTTATTGATGTAGATCAGTTATAACACAATATACATATGAAAAGACAGTCTATATTAATACTGAATGTAGTAAAGAGTCAATATACAGTTAGTGCAAATAGTGGTCTAGGTAGTGATGTAGATCAGTTATAATGAATATAAAAAAAAAAAAAAAAAAAAAGCAGAGTTTTTGTAAAGAGATCAATATACAGTTAGTACAAAGTGATGGTACTAGTTAGTGCAGAGGATCATAGATAGGTATAATGTTAAGAATAGTGCAAAAGAGCGTAAACAGATATGATATGATAGGATATGATAGCAGTGCAGGTAAAGATGTGCATCTGAGCAAATATGCAATGGGGCATGACAGAGATAATGGAATAAGGGTGTGCAAAACAGTTGGCACGTACAGTGACTTTAAGCAAAAAAGTTAAATATCTTTGACTGTATTATTGCATCTCATATAGCATTCTCACGTAAAGTTTGGTCGACATCAAGCCCTAAAGACGCCAGCAAAAAAGTAGGGATGGGCAATTGATTGAAATTTAAATCGCGATTACTATTTCGGCTCCTGATCACAAACAGAATAATCATTTATTTTGCACATCACGGTTTGCAAGTAAACTCTTATTTTGTCTTGTGTCCTGAGTGAATCGCGGGAAGGCTTGTATCATGTGGACGCGCCGACAGTTTTGTTGTCATTACTTACAATTCCTCATGGGGGCGGCAGAGACTACGCACTATAGCTTTAAATAATCGTGATTTCAATGTTCAGTGTCAAAGTCGGCAAAACTGCAAAAATTCAGCTTTGAGTGTTGCGTTATTAAGTCTTTTTGGTTTATCGCACATCTAGGCGGGCCAAAATTTATTGTGAACTTAAACTGATATGCAGGCCGCCTCAAAGTGTGACCCGTGTGTTTTCTAACCTGATGATAGCACAGAAACCAAACCTCACACAGTGGTCCGTGGTATTACCTGCTGTGTAGACGTCAAAGTAAGTGGCCTTGTTGGCGATGTTTCCTGAGGGCTCCAGGCCCGGCCCCTGGGCCGTGGCCTTGCTGGAGTCTCCCTGAGCCATGCCGATCTCCACCTCGAAGGGGCTCTTAGAGATGTGCTGCCCTGCGAACAACACAGTCACCTACAAAGCAGAAAGGACAGAGTGAACCGAGTGTCAGGAACGCTCAGGTCACACTTAAAGGGCATCGCAGGTCTTGAAAAGTCTTAAAAAGCATCAAATTCAGTTTCTTCGCACACAAAAAAGGAGTGAACTGTTAAAAGTGATTAAAAATACTGTAGTTTACAAAGCCTAGGGGTCGACCGATGCAGTTTTTTTCAGGGACGATGCCGATATCAATTATTAGTAGTTAATAAAACCGATAACCGATATTTGGAAGTGATATGCATTTACAGTAAAATATTAAAATCAGGTCAAAATTAACATTTTGGAAGGTTATAAAACTCCAACACAAAAGTTTGTTTCAATGCATTAAGCAATTATTTTATGAAACAGAAAATTTAAACATAATACACTGTAAAAAAAAAAAAAAAAATGAATATGAAAATGCTTCTCTCTCCTCTCTCTTTCCATCTGTGTGCATCCATGTCCCAGAAATACTCGTTACTAACCTAGCTCCGGGGAGCTTATTCCCCGGAGTCCTTATGTTTTTTTTTCGCCCAGCAGGTTTCCTTGGATTAGGATGGCAACTAAATCATGGTTGCAGCTATCGCCGTGGTCCTGCTGCGCGCCCTGCTATGCCCTGTTACTAGAGCTGTGCTCAATTAAAGAAATTCTTAGTCGACTAATACGCATTTAATTGCATCGACTAATCGATTAATTGATTTAAATCGACAGATCTGTAAATCTGAGTTTCTCCACAAAGAGTCATGCAAAAGCACCGCTTTAATTCTTGTCTTTACCAGAGATGTGCTCGTACGTTTCTTGGAAATAAGTCATTCAGCATGGAAAAAAAAGCATAAAACATGACTAATCGACTAAAGAAATCTAAGTTGACTAAGACCAAAACGACCGATTAGTTGACTAATCGGCTAAGAGGGAGCAGCCCTACCTGTTACACCCTGCTACGTCCTGCCTCCTGAGTGTGGTCTAGACCTACTCTATCTGTAAAATGTCTTGAGATAACTCTCGTTATGATTGGACACTATAAATAAAATTGAATTGAATAAATAGAAAACAAAAATAGCTTCCTGAAGTTTTTAAACATGCTAACAGTTTGTTTGCAGGTGTAGCAGACTGCTTACAGAGCTGCAGCGGAGCCAAAGCAGCGCACTTTTAAATGAATTAACTTTATCGGTTATCTGTAAAATAAAACACAGATACAGATAATCTGCAAATTGCCAAATATCGGCCCAGATAATCGGCCAGGCCGATAATTGGTCCATCCCTAACAAAATCTTCCCTATTTTTGAGTCCTAAAAACCATAGACTGTAATAGAATATGTGTTTAATCTTAATGTTCTACAAATGAGACAGGCAGCTCTGCACAACAATTAAAAACAATAAAAGTTCATTTTAGTTTATTCTTGAAACACGCTATTTGCATTGAAAACAGGTTGAAAAACACTGGCACTGACTTGTTCCCTCTTTTTTTGTTTTAAATAGGACTCAATTATTTTCATAGAACAATGTAGCCTATAGGTTTCCTTATACTGTATGACAAATAATGTGCAAAATATGCTGAGTAACTAGTAACTCCAGCTGTCAGATAAACTTAGTGGACTAAAAAGTTAAATATTTCCCTGTGAGAGATGAGGTGGAGCAGAAGTTGCACAATATGGAAACACTTAAGCAAAGTTCAAGTATCTCAAAACTGTACTAAAGTACAGTACTTGAGTAAATGTACTCAGTTACTTTCCACTGTAAACAGTCCACAAGGCCCCTCAGAGAGTCATGTAAGGTCAGAACTCTTAGCTTACCTTGTGCATGCCTGTGACTTTAGGGATGTAGAAGACTGAGTAGGTGCGGTTCTTATCATTGTTGGCTGTCACTTTAGCCTGGAGGAAATAGTTAAAAAAGTTACCAAAAGAGTATGCCATGATGGACCAGAAAGAAAAAAAAAGGTAAAGTATTTCCCAAGGACCAAAACAAACATCCCACACTCCCCAGTGCCTCACCTCCTCCCTGTGTCCTGCAGGGTCCTCCACGTAAACCAGCACCTCTCCCATTCCTGCACTGATGGTCTCCACGGTGAACAAAGCCTTCTTCATCACAACATTACCAACAGGTTCGACACCTTTTGAAAGGAGAGTTGGGACAGTACATTAACATATGTGCCGTGTATAGATCATATAAGATCCTGTAGTGACACAAAGAGGGCTGAAGAGACTAGGGCTGGGTATCGTCACAGCTTTCATCCATCAATTTGATTCCCATTCACAAGGTCCTGATTTGACTTCCGATTCGATTCAATAGCAATTCAAAAAGGGGTCTTTGCCTGGATACAGCAGTCAACACAATAAAGTGCAGCTCTACAGACTCTACAGTGAGTGAGTATTAAGTGACATTTCATTCAGATATATTGACGTATACTGAGAGTCCAAGGGACTCCTTTCAAAATGGCCATGCCAGTTTTTCCTTCGCCATAATATAGCCTAACTGTGGAGCGTCCCGACAAACTATCTTTGGAGCGTTATTTAACTCCCTTTCCCGACAAGCTAGCATGACATAGTTGATATCAATGGATTCCTTCATCTTCCAGTTTCATAGGATACAGAAATACCAGTTGATTCTAGATTTCTTTCATCGATGTCAGATCATTCAAATAAAAAAATCGATTTGAATCGGGGAAAAAAAATCTTACATCTATGTCACATTTAAGGCAGTGTCCAGAACAATCTACAGGATGAGTTTAAATTCCTTTCCCTTACTTCCCTTACTGCCCGAGTCAAACCTCTCGGACTAGCTTACAGTTTTTGGGTCCGTGACTGTAAACATGTAAATCCTCCCTGCTCTAAACTGATCCAGCTGCTCTGCTCAAAACAACTGCAACTGTTTCCTTGTTTAAGTCTAACAGCAGATGCGCGCGTGTGTGTGTGTGTGTGTGTGTACCTGGCCCATAGGCACGGGCCTTCTTGGGGTTGAGTTTGGGTCGTAGAGGTGCGCCAGGCTTCAGTTTTGCCTTGGGGAACTGGGACAGGTAGGTCATGACTGAGTGTTCGTCCACATTGGGGTCAACGATCTCTTCAGGGGTTATCACCTAAGAGGCCAAGACAAGAAAAAGTGGTTTCCAAATTAAAAGGCAGTTTTTCATTGTTAGCAGAAGGCAGTTTTTCTATTGTTGGCTTATTTATATATTTATATATATATATATATATATATATATATATATATATATAACCCAAGCAACAATTATATATATATAATTGTTGCTTGTTTAGTTACCATGGAACTTTTGCTGAAGGAGAAGTGCTTGATTAGGTACCATGGAGACTCTTACCCACCAACATAGTAACATAGTTTTGTTTGTTGTCATCGTTGTGATTTTGTGATCAAAACCACATACCAGCCTCTTCCTCTGCTCAGAAAGTACCTGAGATAAACTCACATGCGAACCAGCAGCCACACAGTCATCCAGACACACTTACTGTCTGCTTTTACAACCCACAGTGACAGCAGGGGAAGGGACAAGGCCACTTTCTAAGCAGAAACAGAGCTGAAGGCGGAAACAGCAGCGACCACAGAGCCAACTGTCAGCACGCTATGCTGTGCCAGCTGCCAGCACTGTGCCAATCTTGGCAACACAACGCCATCAGACATTCAGAGCAACCCAACAACCAGCTACCTAAGTTGAACTGGGAGAACGTGACTCGGGGTCTTCTACGGATACGAAGACGTATCACACTGTTGTACAGTGGCGTTACAGAGCGGAGGTTCTTCCACACAAACGATCTTTGACAGACACATCTGACAACAGACATGTTTATTTTGGCATTTTATCAACTTACTCAGAATTAACATTAATTAGTGACAGCTGATATAACCTGCCGCCAGCAAAGTTTGTCATTTGAATCGGCGAAAGAGACGGTCGGCAGCGTTAAAAAAATGAGAAGCGGCTACCTGATGGTTTCGTACATTGCCCTTTGCTAATGAAAATTAGCGTTTTAGCTTAGTAAATCTGTGTATTTTGCCAACTCTTGTCAGGACTTAGAGTCACTCATAATATTGATATAATAATTCATATAATAATAATATAACTAATTCTCACTGCCATATGCAACCTCCGTATGGAGTAAACCTCAAGTAGACACGTGTTTATCGCTCTATCGATACAGCTAGCTTCGACACCTCTTCTTGATGAAAGCAAAAAAAAAAATATTATTAATTTAATAGTTTAATAGTTATTAATTCCACTTTCCCTCTGCAAATAAACTTGGTGAAACTCAAGTATTTGACAGAAAATGCCGCCGTTCATCTCTTCGCCACAAAACCACACACACACACACACACACACACACACACACACACACACACACACACACACACACACACACACACACACACACACACACACACACACACACACACACACACACACACACACACACACACACACACACACACACACACACACACACACACACACACACACACACACACACACACACACACACACACACACACAGAGAGAGAACCGTGCAGCTCCGATCTGCACCTACTGCCTGTCCTCAAGAGTTGGCATGAGGACATGTGTATTTCTAAGTGCATTATTAGGTAATCAAATAAAACTTTATATATTATAAAAGAAACAAATATGACTAACTACATAATAAAGAATATTTAACTGCAAAATTGTATTTGGTTTCTAAAATCGGTAAGAGAATTTCTTTTTTAATATTTCTTATTTCAAAAGAGGCATCTTAGGTCAACTGTAAAATTTTTATTTATTTTACCTGTGGGATGCCCAGCCAGTCGTCAGCTTGCTGCATGGCCTCCCGGGCGTTGTCCACCGGTTTGGTCTGATCCCACTGATCCCAGTCAGGACACAGACCTGCAGGAGAGAAAGCAGGCCAGTTGGACAAGAAGCAGTAGGGCAAAGCATATCATGACAATATAATGAGTTCACTGTATCCACACCTATAGAAGTGGCATTTAAAGCTGTTGTTGGAACATTACCGCATAGTTAAAAACAATAACGTGGTTATTACTGTTGAAACGGTTCACGATTTCTTAGCTAATATATGCACAGTGTGATAATATATTGGGTTATTGTTCAGCAAAGAAAGGAGATGCTGCTCTTTGAAGACAGACAGACACACACTTTGTCTTGCTAAGTGAATGCGAGAGACTGAGCGTCAGAAACTAAGTAGCAACACTTAGTTGTTGCGTGTCAGGAAGTGCCTTCAGTATAAAATAGTGAAGCGGTGTTTCTGCTGAATTAAGGGACATTTAAGTAGACGTGAACTTCGCCTTACAAACAAAGTGAGAGCGTCTTGTGTCTGTAAAATGATGTTGACTCCCGAAGTTACAGCCTTGACGCCGTCCCAGCTGATACAGGCAGAATGCAAAACACGCCTAATCTTTATTTGAAGGCGACTCGGCAGCAGTAATTAGGCGTTGGGTCACACCTACATCTGTCTCGGTGGCGCATCGAGATCTCTGCCCTTGAAACGCATCCATTGGATGTTATGACGTTCCTTCATTATCAAAGACTTGTCAGCAGTTTCTTTATCGCCTTGTTCAGAACTGACTCTCAGGTCTCAGGGGCTGTTATTTTTGGACACGGTTGGACTTTTTTTTTTGCTGCAGGGAAATCCTTATCTGTGGCTCAAGGCCTATGGGTGCTCCACAGGTATGCCAAACATCCTGAGCATGTACACAGAAACCTCCTTTACGCCTCACTTTCGTTCACCTACATCCCTCCTCCCCTCTGTCTCCTCCTTTCCCCTAATTTTACAGGACCATAATGGGAAGGTTCAGCACTCTTCCCCCCCCCCCTCCTCTCCTCTCCTCTCCACTCTGTTCACCTCATCATCAACCCTGCCCTCCGTTTTTACTCTCACACAGATGGGAATTATGCACTAATGCTTTCCCTGACCTGACCTGAGAGCTGCAGCTGTCAATCACTGTTGCATGCATACAGTTATGGTGCTAAAAGATAGCTAGATAAAAGTTTCTAGCACTTCCTTTGCTGGTGATAATTTGAGATCCTTTCTGTGACACACACCACTCACTCACTCACCTCACTCACTCACTCACTCACTCACTCACTCACTCACTCACCAGGAGCACAGCTGTCAACCAGGGCACCCAGGGCCCGGCCGGTCTGCCAGTCCCTGTGGAAGTTGGTGATGGGAAGCTCGGGCAGTTTGTTCTGGATCCATCCCAGCAGCCTCTGCTTGGGGGTCTTCTGCTTGCCGTCATCAGTCTCCTCTTCCTCATCCCACATGGGCATGGAGATGGAGTAGTGCAGGATCAAGGTCCAGATCAGACCCAGGATCAGCTTCAGGTTCCCATCCACGATGGCTTTAGAGTCTGGAGTCCAGAGTAAGAGAGAGAGGGGGGGAGGGGAGCAGATTTGAAGTCACGTTACCATGGTTTAACATTCATACAAAGTAAAAAAATAAAAATAAAAAAGGCGTCCAAAATCACAGAAACAAAGAAATTGTTGTTATTATTACCTCCACCAAGGAGTTTTTTTTGGGCTGTCAGCAGGATTACGAGAAAAAAAACCCTAACCCTAACTTGTCATGACAAAAAAACGAATGACACTTACTAAAAGAAGCGTTATGTCATAAACATTTATGACTGTTTATAATGTTTATGACACGTTCATGACTGTGTCACGTCACTCTTATGTAGATACCTTCAAGTAAAGTGTAACCAAATTTGTTTTCCTCCATTCAGAACACAAGATAAAAATCAGAGTTCACTCGCAAAACGTAATATGTAAAATAATCGTTTTTCTCAATTACTCTGTTTTGGTGATCATTAGGAGCCAAAATCTTAATTGCGATTCAAATTCACATTAACTGCACAGCCCTGGTCCGGGCTCTCCGAGTGCCCTTCTAGTTGAGAAGGTTTTTCAGTTTAAGAGTTTTTTAGTACAATGAAAAGAAAGGAGGCTGAAGGTAATTTGAACATTTTACAAAGATGATTTTTAAAACCGCAGCCCTGCTTCAAAAAGAGTTTCAGAAGTAAGGATCTGGTGCTTCAGCTTCCAAATCTCCCTCAGGAGTGTCTCGGGCTATCTGCGATCTAATGTATGGCTACGTCTTCAAGGAGGAGTGGGAATGCATACCTAGAAATCATGGACCATGGTCTGGCCTGATCGGAGGAGAGATAGTGAGTTTATGTTGACTTCACACAAGGTACTTTTAAGTACAGATGTCACGCTGGCTTCAGGCACATCGCAGCCCTGAGACTGCAGGGACTGAGTTTTTCTGAATACTGTTCAAGTAAATTATCAGTTTTGGTGCTGCTTGATCTTAGTGCAGCCTTTTTTTTTTTTTTTTTTAAATGTATTTTTTTTTGGATAATTCATTATAGATTTAAACTCGGCCACTTACACACCAGTCCATATTGCAACAGAATGACGCAACTAGCACATCTAGTAACATGTTTGGTTGAGGCATTTTGTCTGTGTTCAGACAGAGCCACGCGCTCCACTGCAAGCTGAGGAGAAAGTGATGCAACCAGAAGCTAGCCCAGGCATGACCAAGACACACACACACACACACACACACACACACACACACACACACACACACACACACACACACACACACACACACACACACACACACACACACACACACACACACACACACACACACACACACACACACACACACACACACACACACAATCTTGTGTAGGCATGTTGCACAAGAAGCAGTTGATCGGGAGGCTTGATTGCTCAGGTCCATCTTTGAGGGAAGGGTGGAGCAATAAGTGTGTGTGTGTGTGTGTGTGTGTGTGTGTGTGTGTGTGTGTGTGTGTGTCTCCTAGCTGATGGCGATTAGATGTTAAAAAGGAGGAAATGTTCTGGTTCCTGGAAGGATTTGAGGTTAGGTGCCGATGGCTATCAAGGGTGTACGTATGGGGCCTGATAGTTTATTTCTGCAGGGTATCTGAAAAGTTAAAAGCTTAATGTCTGTCAATAGTAAGTAAGTAACTAAGTAAGTGAAATATATTTATATAGCGCTTTCCACGGATAAAAAAAAAAAAAAAAAGGTATCTACATAAGAGTGACATGACACTGTCATGAACACATGACAGTGTCATGTCACAGGAACCCTAACCCTAACTTGTCATGACAAAAACCAAATGACACTTACTGAAAGAAGCGTCATGTCATAAACATTCATGACTTGTTTATAATGTTTATGACACGTTCATGACAGTCTCATGTCACTCTTATGTAGATATCAAGTAAAGTGTAACCAAAATCCCAAAGCGCATTACATAAAACATACAATATAATACATATTAAAACTATTTTCACAAGATACTAAATCACAAGGTACTACATCAAAATGAAGCGCGGAGAGGTCTTCCAAAGGCCTGTTTAAAAATGAGGTCTTCAACTGATTTTTAAAAAGGTCCACAGAGACAGCAGACAGTATTGGACGAGACAGAGCGTTTCAAGAGTCTCAGCGCTACGGACTAGGGATCGACCGATACTGGTTTTTCAAGGCCGATGCCGATACCAATTATTAGCAGTTAATGAAACAGATTACAGATATTTGGAACCGATATGCATTTACAGTGAAAATGAAAAACTTTAAGTCAAAATTCAGATTTTTGAATATGTTACGAACTCCAACACAAAACTTTGTTTAAATGCTTTAAGCAAGTTATTTAAAGAATTAGAAACTTTCAACATAATACCCAGTAAGAGATAGTCAGACAGTGTTGTGGGGGACATTAAGTCAGACTCAGTGGGGAGTGAAACCGAAGAAGAGGGACCGATACAGAGCTGTAGCCGAGCCAAAGTAGAAAACTTTTTAATTCATTAAATTTATCGGTTATCAGGCAAATAAAACGCCGATACAGATCATCTGCAAACTGGCAAAAAAAACAAACAGCCGATATTCAGTCTCTCTCTACTACGGACTCAAACAAACCCGAGGAACAGTCAGGAGAATGGACATATTGGACCTTAGGGGGACATAGGGACATGTGTCCAGCTGTGTCCAGTAAGTAGTTTCTCTGTGATTTCAGATTCTTCAACACTCTGATAAGGGCGGCAGAGAGCATGAGAACAGAGAGGAGACCGAGTCTGAAAAACAGCAAACATTTTTGGGACTATGAGGCTATTCTGAGTCCAGCGCTGCTTACATCGTTGTCCACTTAACTTATTTTGTTATTGTTGTCTAGGCTGGAGTAATTGTTGGCAGCAGCATTTCAACTTCACCAACAATAAGGTCCTGAAGGATTTTTGTTTCTTAGGTTTTTTATTTTCCCTATAAGAGGGCTGGGGCTGCAGTTGGGGGCTGGGGCTACTGAAAAGGTTGAATATTTAAGGCCTGCAGTGGGAGGGTCTGAAAGCGGTTAGGCCAAGACAGGGTCGGGATGGATGGGGGTCCAAACCAAAAAGGGGGGCGGGGTTGGAATTCCATGCATGATGAAGATGAGGAGCAGAGCAGCAAGTCGGTCAGAAAACAAAGGCTGTTGAGACCAGGGCTGGGCATCGTTCAAAGATCTTTGATACTTTATCCATCCATCTTATCCGGGGGTCGGGTCGCGGGGGCAGCAGCTCCTTTGATACTTATACTTTATAAAATACATTTTTTTTTTTACAAAAGAAATTACAACATTACGGCAAAAATCTTTATTTTTTATTTTTCAGCTCTTACTACGTGAGCTTGTGCGTTAACGTAGTTTTTTTCCTGCCTGCCTCTACGACGTGTAGACAGCCAATCAGCAAGCATTATTAGATCTGGGTAGAAGCATGCTGCATGCTTATTGGCTCACTGTCGCTCCTCAAGTATTGAAATTTGGTATTGAATGACGAAGCATTTTTTCGATTCTCGATAGTTGACTAAGGAGGCAATTCGGTCGGTGCCTAAAAAGAATCAAATTCGGTATCCAGCCCTAGTTAAGACGTGACAAAAAAAGCTAATCCAATGCACAGAGACACATGCATGCTTTACATCAGATGACTTTTGTTGTACCTTCTATGGAAGAACTGAATGTCCACAACATCTAAATACGTTTGCAAGTTTAATACAAACTGGCGGTCATGACGTATTTACAAGTTACTTAAGTTACTTTCACATGTCTCCCGCTAGCAACAACTTCTTGGGTCCAACTTAGCTAGTGTTGTCATCCGGTCTGTGGAACATACTCCGATTCAGAACTCAGTGTAGTAGCGCCTCCTTCTGGAACATCCCTTATTAGCAGATACCTTCTCAAACAGGGTAAGGAAATGAACTATTATTCTTAATAGGTAAGTAAACGGTAGAGCTTACAGATAAGCATTTGTTGTAACTTAATATTACGGTTAGGATACCACAACTTTAAATTAGAAAAGTTATTTGCTTCTGTGCAGAACTACAAGTGCGACAACCCAGTCCATCCCAGAGTGCTGCTCGTCTGAATTTGTATTTCCAACAGAGAGACGTGCACTCGAGCTGCCAACCCTGCGATGCATGATAAGTCAGCTGCTCCCAGTGGAAAAATACATCCATCATCACCATGGGAACTTTGAGTGAGCTGGATCATTATAGGAGCCGAGTGCCAACTCAGATCGCTCAGGAGTGATGACGGAAAGAAGATGAGGCGAACCAAGATGCAAGAGTCAGGAAAGCGTGATTGTAAAAGGAGAGCCAGAGAGCAGCAGACAGGGAAGAAGAAATATAAATGTTGCCTAAAGACAGAAATTAAACCGACCGCTCTAATTTATACTTCTAGTCAAGTCAATGTTATTTATATAACCCAATATCACACATCTGCCTCAAGGGGCTTTATCAGATGGGAGGGGGTGTTTGGGGTGTGCATGTGTCCCACAGGTTGGTACTTGCATTCAGGAATGTAGATCAGCTAAAGTAGGGGTGTGTCACATAGCGGCCTGTCATCCACCACAGTACAAACACAGCAGTTCTGGGCCAGGGCCACAACATAACCAGAACAAGAGCAGAAAAGCCCACAGAGTCTGCTCATAAATGTTGAGTTTTCTCAGTTAACTGAACAATAATTTGTCAAAAATAGTGAAAAACTGCCATCACAAGTTTGCCGATGGTTTCAGGGCCTTAACAGTTTTTGGGATCCAACAAGTCTGTCCAGTCCGGGGCATCTAGGGCTGCCCCCTTTAAGTCGATTAATCGACTAATCATTCGTTTTGATGTTGGTCAACCAAGATTTAGTCATTTTTTTGTGCTTTTTTTTTTTCATGGCTTATTATTTGTAAGAAACTTATGAGCACATTTCTGGTAAACACAAGATTTAAAGTGGTGCTTTTGCATGGTTCTTCGTGGAGAAATTCAGTTTTATGCATCTGTCGTTTAAATAAACCATTCGATTCAAGTCAACAAAAACATATGAGTGTTAGTTGACTAAGAATTTCTTTAATCGAGGAATGCTTATGTTATGTTAGGACATAAATTCCCACACACTTTCTGATGAAATGTGTATATGTGTTGCTCTTTCATTCATGCCTCTCACACACAAAGCCACTAAACATGCAAGGAATCTGCCAGCATTCCCGGCAGACCACAGCGCACCAAGCCTGACGGAGCCCATATACGGACACAGACTGCCGCAGATCAGACTCCCCCCCTCTGCTGACTCATACCTCCCCCCCCACCCTTGTGTTGAGTGTGTGCGTCTGTGTGTGTGTTAGAGATACAGAGTTAGTGGAGGCTACCGTATGGAGAGTTTGCGTGTCTGTGGTTGATGCACCATCTGCCCCAAAAACTCCCATGACTCATCCATTTGGCTCGTTGCTGCAGCCCCCCCTCCCCCCCCCCCTCCCGCCCTCAGTGGCATCGCTATGACATCATTGCAGCCCCTGACCCACAGCCTGACCTGATCCCAGTATCTCAAGGAGGGAGGGAGGGGAGAGAGGGGAAAGCGCAGAGAAGGGCGACAGCAGGGGGAAAGGCTTTGCACAACATTCAGGTTGCACTGCAACATCTGGTGCAAATTAGTCCCGAGATCTTGTAAAGGCGAAGGACAAAACAGCACAGCACGCTCATCGTATCCTTATATTTATTCATGTAGGATATATAGAGAGTGCTGTCCCCCGAAAAAACGCTCCCGGACGTTGTTTGCACAAGCAGCAATTACAGCCTGTATTTACGTTTCTGGTGGCTGCGCCCTCTAGTGGCTGTGGCAATTATGTCGGGAGCGTAGCAGAAAGTAATGCGATGAAATATATACAGTAAGTGCGCCAAATTTCTTTGTGAGGAGGCAAGTTGAGGTGGTGGCTAGGTCAAACTAAACACCCGACTTTCACCCGGGAGAGCAGGGCTCGAGTCCCGTTTGGAAAAAAAGTAAACGGCGAGTTTGTTTTAACTTAAAGCAACACTATGTAACTTTTAGCCCTACAGGTTGTCTCATTGGAACTACAACTCGCGTGCGAGTTGTAGTTCCAATGAGACAACCTGTAGGGCTAAAAGTTACAGTGTTGCTTTAACAAACGTCACGTTCAGCATCACGTGCGTAACCTTCAAGAAGTGAAGTCTGCTTTTAACCCAAACCGTAAGTAGTTTTGGTGCCTAAACATAACCAAACTGGCACCATTTCACAATGTTAAAGACGTTAAAGACAATGTTAAAGACTGTTTTTTTTCGGACACCGCTAGATGCTCTATATTATGAAATGCTCTCGTATTAAGAGTGTAGGGAACAAATATCCCATATTGTCATATGGTTTGGAGGACTTTCTGGAATATAATAATATAATATAAAAAGCAATTGCAGGACTGTCAGGAGATCCATCTACCAATATATGACCAGGAAAAGAAGGTTATGCATTCCTGAAAAAAATAGTGGCTGGTGCATTATTATTGGATTTAGAAAACTATCGATATATCAATTGGGCTATATGTTTTGTAATAAAAATGTGTAACTGTATCCTGAAATGTAACCGGAAGCTACATTTGAATTGCTTATATTTAAAAATAAAAATAGCAAGTATAAGTACATTTGCATTTCAGCAACTCTTGGGTTAAACTGTATTACTGATTACAACTGTGGTAAGCTAACTGGAAATTGTAATGGAATTCATTTTAATGTGGTCTACCCAAACATTTTCATTTTCATTCCTCCAAGACTCTCCACACAACATTTGCCTCGAGCCTGTCATGTATAACATACAGCACTGGGTGAGTGGGACTGTCATGTTGTACATACTGAACAATGTTACTTTTGGCAGACCTGTCAGAAATTAACATCAACTGTGCTAGGTCTAGCACTCAAATGGTGCCACACACACACACACACACCTTGAGGAGAGGGAGAGGTTGGAGTGACCTAACCCCGGTCAGACAGAATTCTGAGGAAATGTCACGCATTCCACGCTGCCTTTAAAACACACACACACACACACACACACACACACACACACACACACACACACACACACACACACACACACACACACACACACACACACACACACACACACACACACACACACACACACACACACACACACACACACACACACACACACACACACACACACACACACACACACACACACACACACACACACACACACACACACTAATACTAAGGGACATGACAACATTTGCTTTACAACTGTGACATGAATCCAGCTTGTAGCCTCAAACATCCAAAAGCAGAAAATCATTGACCTGGAGCTCTCTTCTTTCCCTCCCTCCCACTTCTAACTCCATGCAACAAACCACACTGGAGCTACTACACTTCCTCCTCTTCCTTTCTACTCCTTCCAGTCATCCTCCCTCCCTTCCCTCTCCTTCTCTTCACTCCCTCCGCTGGAAAAAGTTCCTTCTGGTTTTTTAGCCTTAAAAGGGCAGAAGCAAACTGGATCCTGGCAGCCCTCCCATTCCCTGGGCTCTGGTTACAGACTGAGGGAGGACAGGACAGGGGAGGGTGAGGGGAGGGGAGGGAAGGGGAAGACAGAGGGGGGTGTGGAGGGCCAAGAAAGAAAAGAGGAAAAAAAAAAAAAAAGGCAGGGAAAAGTGCTGTGTGGGACATTTTTAAAGGCCGCACTGACAATAGCACCCGCTGAGGATGGTCTGAAGTATGTTACAGATTGACGAATACAATGAGAAGAGTGAAGTTTGAAGGGATAGGCGAAGAAAGAAAAATTTTAAATATATGGAAAACCAGGAGCGGCAAGTAGGGACAGGCTAATGAGACCGAGGAGGTGAGAGGAGGACACAAGCATCGCCGAAAAATGATAAATCAGAGGGTTTAATGAACACCAGGAGGCTCAAATCAACGGTTTGTTTCCTGGAAACATCCGAGTACTATGATCAACCAGAAGAACGAGAGTTTGGGTCTGTGGTTAATTGATAGCTCTTGGGCTGGCAAAAATGATTCAGGTCTGGAAAAGTAGATCCCCCAACAGACTTGTTTCTGGCACGGGAACCCACATACCCAGTCTGTGTCTGTTTGTAGGTAAAACCCTGTAACATAACGACAGTAAGCACAGCACAAACAACTGGCAGCATCCTGTTTTTTGTTTTTTTTTTTTTTAGATACAAAAAAAAGAATGTTATTACATTACAGGATATGGTGTCATTGCGGTTTATATGCAAGGGGCCAATTTATTTAAATATCTCATTAACAACTGCAGAACGTTGTGAGTAAGCTAAAGAATATGTTGCTTTGTGTCTGCTTGTTCAGTCTGAACATGAGGCATGGGGTGTTGGGGAATGTTTCCAACTCTGATGTAATGCAATAGCCTGAATACCAGTGTACTGAATGAGAGTGCGCACGCTGCTAATCCTCACTATCCACTTGATCGGTCCCCTTTCGCCTGTGCAGACAGGAAGTTATGCGAACGATAATGAGCTGGCAGGAAGTGGTCCATTTTGACCAAACTGCGTGGCTCAACTCTCCGTTATCTCGCTCTGGTGCAAACATCCCTCTTTGCCCTTCGCCACCATCGCCACTCACTCACTTCTATCTTGTTTCTGAAACCGTTAAAGATTAAATTTGATGCTGCAGGATGACATCCCTAACCCAAGTAGGCAGTGGCGATACCCGGCCCTGATGTATACAGTGAGGTTATTGAAAAGTATGGTAACAATCGGAGATGTTGCCATACCATTTATACCAGCTATAGTTGTGAGCAATATTATCATTAATGACCTGGACTGCTGTACAGCAACATTTAATATTAATATTATACAAGGTTTCTTTGTCAATGTGATGACGTGACTTGATCCGTCTGGCATTTCATTTCATTCACGCTTACATAGATTGTGCTGAACAAGACAAGCAGTGAAGTGTAGATGGAGTTGGGATTTTCTTTCAGACGGGTGCACGGTTGCTTTTTCGCGGTCGCCACCCGGATTCGTTTCTGCGATTCTCGCTTGATCTTGTGATTATCGCAAGAATCCGGCTGCCGTGCAAGGTTAGCCACCGGCTGCCTCTGCTGATGTAGCCTACGTATTTTTTTTATCTTAGTACAAAGCTAAATAGAGCAGGCCGTAGCCGCTGGGCGTTGGTGTTCTGTATTTTTAATCTCTGGGTTAAAATGTGGCTCTTCTGAATTTCTTGAACAAAAACGGGTACAATTGAATATCATGTTCATTTGCAGATGGTATCTTCCAGAGAGAGAAGTCAGACAATCACTCAATCAAGTGTATTTCTCACATGAAATTGAACTTGGAACAATTCCAGGGAAATTAAATCCTATCAGCTCCTTCAATTTATGCATGACACCCACTCAGCACAGGGTTTCCCCCCAGGGTTCTGCAAGCCTGGTGGCCCACCGGTCCTAGGTTGCCCCCCGAACAGGCCTAACCCACTGAGAATTATCTTTTAAAGACGTTTTTTAAACTACAGTTACAGTGGGGCGGCTCGGTTGGAAACTTCGACGTAGTCCTGTTAGCTTTTAGCACTGACTTAATGTACGACCTTATGGAATTTGTCTCATAGCTTTTTTAAATTCTCAATTTCACGCATCCGTCTGTGATTCTGTTATCACAGAAACTATTGGGCTCTACAATAATGCTTCCATCAGTCTGTGATTGGGCCCAGACGGGCCCTCGTTGAAAAAAAGACACTTGCCACCGGGCTAAACAACTTTTCTGGGCGAAACTAGGGGTGGGAATCACCAGAGACTTCACGATACGATATCATCACGATACTTATGTCACAATACGATATTATTGCGATTTTAAACATATTGCAATATTCTGCGATATATTGCAATGTACTACCTTTTTTCCAACTTCAAATTTTTCACAATTTCAAATTATGTCCCCAAAGGACAATTTTGTCAACATCTGTTTTATCTAAAAAGATATATTTCTCTGTTCTCTCACTTAAATTTTATTGCTGCAAAATGGGATTGCCAAGCAAACAGACTGACCAACTCATATATCATAAAAGATCGATACTTGGCATCTGTGTATCGATACAGTATTGCCATGAAAAATATCGCGATACTAAGCTGTATCGATTTTCCCCCCCACCCCTAGGCGAAACCCTGCAGTAGGTCAACGCAGATAGACAGAGTCATAGTGAATCAGACCTACACCCCACCCTACACACAATCTATCAATTACAACACACCAAGTTAGCCTGCAGGTAAAACCTCACTGTAAGGGTTTTGTTACTACAGTCTTACTTGGTCTGGTATGTAACCATTTAATAATAGGTCATATTAGGTAACTAATATAACTGAGTTAGTATGCAAACTGTATTCCCCTTTTTGCTTGTGCTATACATTACCTATTAGCGTGTCACAGAAGAAAATGTCTAGAAAGAGGGTGTGTTTTCTTCTCGTTTTACAGCATTGGAATGCTAATCTGTGACATGCTAACACATAGCCTAGCCGTTGCCTCGAGTATAGAACGTAGAGCTGCAAAGATTTAATCGATTAGTTGTCAACTCTCAAATTAATCGCCAACTATTTTGATAATCGATTAGTCGGTTTGAGTAATTTTTTTAAGACAAAAGTTTGAAGAAAATTGATTCCAGCTTATTAAATGTGAATATGTATTCTATGTTTTCTTCTTTCCTCTGTGACAGTAAACTGAATATCTTTGAGTTGAAGACATTTGTGGACGTCATCTTGGGCTTTTGGGAAACACTGATCAACATTTTTCACCATTTTCTGACATTTTAGAGACCAAACAACTAATCGAATAATCGAGAAAAAAAAATCTACAGCGTAATCGACTATGAAAATAATAGTTAGTTGCAGCCCTACTAGAACGGTTATAATTTAAGCAAACCTACTCGGTTTTGTCACACAATAATAACTAAAGTTGGCTTACATTAGCCATCATAAGGTCCTGACCATACCACACTAGGTAATAACATCAAAACCTCAGAGTACTGAAACGAGCCTACTGTAACGAGGTTTTATTGATTAGGAATTGCATTTTTCAATTGTAAGAGGAAGACAAGATTATCTCCTCTCGGAAGAGTTCAGCTCACTCAGATGAGCCCACACTCGTCCTCAGTGCTAGTTTTGCAAGAGCGCAAAGATGACTTCTGCTATAGCGCGTTCATGTCATTATTGTATCAGTAATATTACACATTGTACTGCATTATGATTTAACGGTGTAACAGGAGGAGACAGCCCGGCTGTTGCCACACAGGAGTCTGTCTCAACCTGCTTGTCTCTGCTCCCAGGCAAAGCCAGGGGGAGAAGCCAGGTACAAAGTTACACCACAGCTCTGATTGTTGCACATCGTGCCTGTAGATGACGGGAAGAGTTTGGCACAATCGCTGCCATCTAACTGTTTCGACAAACCCCACACAGGCTCAGTCAAGTACAGATAAAAAAGGGTTTCGAAGGGTTTTAAAAACTGGGCTGGGCGGGACATGGGTGTGACGAGCACAGTAGAATGTGCACAAAAAGCTGTCTGTAGACAAGATGAATTCACTAAACTCTTGATTTAGAGATTAGGTAAATGTAAAAAATCCTATAAATAGCCAGACCCTTGTACATCACATGGAGAGTTTATAATGAGACATAATGGAGAGCTTAGCCTGTTTGAACAGTGCTACCATCAGTGTCTCTGCCCTTTTTTTAACTCCACTGCCAACTACAGGAGACGGCATCCATGCCAATCTTTAATTGCGTTCTTGGCCGACATGCAAGTTCTCCCCTGGATTTATAAGTAATCATGTGTGTGCTGCCGTGACCAGATCATGTGGGATTTAGTCAAAACTGCAGAAAGAGAGAATACCTATTGGGTTGAAACGTCATTAGAGTGAACACTAAACTGCAGTCTGTGCTGGGAAAGCGAGGCGAGCGAGCGTATACTGCAGGGTAGAGCCGAGTTTGTTAACTGTTGAAATTCTCCAACTTAACATGCTGCTGAAAGATCCAACATAGGCTACAACCACGTTGCTACATTTTTCATTTTTAAGAGGCGTTTTGAGACAAAAACGATCTCCGTCCACAAGAGTTTTAGCTCTAGTAGCAGAAGTAATCTCCGTTGATATTTACACGTCTGACAACGCAAATCACATGACCATTCGCATGCCGATGTAAACAGGAAGCAGATTGCCTGACGTTACACTGCGGTTGAAAATCATGGATGTATTGAAAAATGCTTGAAAATACTTTGTAGAAAGAACAATGGCAAAAAGTAAGGCCATGGATTTAGCTAGCTAACTAGCTTGGTTCGACAACAAGGTTGAGCAATTACTGAAAGGTATGTAAGCCTACCTAACTGATAAGACTGTGCGTTGTCGTTTCCAAAAAAAGTCTCCATTTGTGCCTGTCTAGACTACAACGCAACCCTGGAGTTTTCCAACCAAAACGGGGGCAGCAGTGTTTCCAAATGTCTCCGTTTTAGGGGCTCAAAAAAAAAAAACAGCCGGATTAGTGTGGAAGTGAGGCGTAACGTAGCAAAAGATATTTGTTTTTTAACCTAAATGTAATAGTATAAATATAGCTATAGTTACTGTGGATCCATCGCAAATTATAACCCTAGTTTCAAATATTGCTAATGACAAATGGAGGGACCTTCGTTTGGTTTTGGGGATCAAAACTGACCCTGAGCTGGTTATCTTTCTATTGGACAGGTAGGCTCACAGTAATAATAAATTGTGGTTTTTAGCAGTTTTGGTTCGATATCCAGGATGCTTGCTCATGTATACGGAGTGCTAGCAAAAAGGATGCTGACTGCAGTTTACTTCAAAGTCCACCGGTGTCATTAATAACAAGGGTTTTCTAAAAAATGCACATAGTACCTTTAAAACTATAGTTTTGACGTTTTGAGAAACTTGTTCATTTGCGTTCTTGCCAAGAGTTTGATGAGAAGATTGAATGCTTAACTTTTTCTTTTAAGAATTTATCGAGCACAAATGCCAAACCATTTACCCATTCCAGATTCTCAAATCTGTTCTATAGCATTGTAAACTATATCTGGAAAAACGTTAAAATGTCCCCTCGGGCTCTGTTAATTTTTGACAGGCTACTTTTTCCAGAAATTTGATAGTATAAATGAGTAACCCATTACTGATTGATGATTGTTATTTGCACCCCTAGTCCAGTTCCACACTCCACTACTGTGACCATGTTTGCTTTTTGGGTGGAGAAAATTACTGGCTTGTAATAGTTCATGGGTACTGTTGCGTATCAATAATACTAGTCTCTCTCTTTTTTTTTTTAGCGGGATAAGAGAAAAGAGAAATGAAAGAGGTGTGGACATCAAGGATCCAAAAAAAAGTTGTTAAAGTGTAAAGGAGAAGTGGTGAAAGAACAGAGAAAGACAGCGAGAGCTTCAGACCAAAGAAAGAGGGCGGGACCCCGTGCATCAAGCTGAGCAGGGATGGCAGTTTTGTAAGTTGTGGTAAGGGTTGCTGGCTGGGTGTGCCCATTTTCTACAGTGAAAAGAGGAAGTAAAAGAGGAGAGCGGGCTCCCCTCTCATCTTCAGATTAAGTGACTCAAGAGGAGCAGCTAGGATGAGGGTGAGTCAGCTGGAGGAACAGACAAGACAGTGCTGAGTAAGACGGCTCGTCGGTGCCTGGTACTGCGCCCTGAATATCTTACTGCCAACCACAACGCTGATATACATACGGCTGGCTACCGAATTCAAGACCGAATTGCCTCTAAAGTATCGAGTTTTGAAAAACGCCTCGTCATTCAATACCCAATTTCAATACCTAAAGAGTAAATCTCATCAGTGTCAGTGAGCCAATGAAAATGCAGCATGCTTCTACCAAGATCTAATTAACATTTGTGATTGGCTGTCTAGCATTACACGTCGTAGAGACACGCAGGGAAAAAAACTCTACATTACACAGAGACGGCTTACGTAGAAGGAGCTGAAACATAAATACAAAAGATCGCAATGTGTAATGTTGTAATTTCTTTTTTTTTTTATTATAAAATTGGTATCCAAAAAAAGGAATCATTTAGGAACCGGTATCAAAGTCACGGTATTGGTACTGGTAGCAAGTATTTTTTAACGATACCCCAGCCCTAGCTATACACAATCTCTACTCTGATCCATCCACAGCAGCTCCACCTCTCCCTGTCTGCTCAGATGTGGGGGTAATGGGGTACTATTGATTTTGATATGCGATTCAAACACTGCCACCACCTCACCTGTTGTCTGCAGCAGGAAGCAGTAACACGTGTGTGGAAACCATGAAAGCAGACATAGACATTTCCCCTGGCAGGGGATGACAGGGAATCATTCATGTCTGATTCACACAGACTCAGTCACAAACCTCTTCCTTTTGCTGCCAACCACAGACTCTCTGTTGATGAAGAATTTGTCTCAGAGATAAGACAGCTGTCTGTCTTTACTTCAGGTGTGGAGAGGGTGAAAAACATCTGACAGGACGAGTCATGTGATGCAATCTCAACGATCAATTGAATTAACAGTGAAATAAAATTTGGGTCCATACCCGTTTAGGACCCTTGAGCCTCTTTGAGAACAACTCATTCCCTGCAGTGAGGTGATCTACTCTGTATGGGGAGAGATGAACACAAGAAGGCTATATTCTCTGAGTTTTGTATTGCAGCTCAGCAGAATTTAATTCACTTGCAGTTTGACAAACAACTGAGCAGGTAATAGAGCTGGGCAATATTTATCGATATTATATCGATATCGTGATATGAGACTAGATATCATCTTAGATTTTGGGTATTGTAATATGGTATAAGTGTTGTCTTTTCCTGGTTTTCAAGGCTGCATTACAGTAAAGTGATGTCATTTTCTGAACTTACCAGACTGTTGTAACTGTTCTATTTTTTGCCTTTACCCACTCACATTACTGATAATTATTTATCAAAAATCTCATTGTGTAAATATTTTGTGAAAGCACCAATAGTCAACACTACAATATTGTTGCGGAATCGATATTGAGGTATTTGGTCAAAAATATAAGCAGCTGCATGGAGGCAAAGCCCATTAAACCCAGCGTCACCAAGTGTGAGCAAAGTCCTGTCTAACGCTGTGGAGACCCAGCCACAGCCCACTGCACGACATGAGCACAGACAATAGCCCTGTGGGTCTCGCTCTCTCTGGGTACATGTACAGGATCAGCTCTCCTATCCCACTAGGCCGGAATTACATCCTGGGCCACAAGGTTTTGGCTCGGACGGGCCCAGCTCAGCTTAGCTCAGCTCAGGCAGCAGGGGGAACACAAGCCTGGGGCCTCTCTGCACAGTCAAACATACCCCCTCCTCCCAAAACAACCCACATCAAATCTGGACAGCCAGAGACAAAGCAGTGCGCCCCTTGCCTGGACACCAGGGAAACGCCTGCTTTCTCACAAACAAAAAAAACACTCTAATGTTACCAAAACTGGCAACTTATTTAACACTCGTTCACATGAGAAAAGAGTGCACTCAAGTGTGTTTTCACCACTTTTTATTTACAAGGTGAGTTTTTTTTTTTTTTTTTAACTGGGCAGCAACATGCTCAACTTTATTCGACCCTGCAGGCATGTCTACATGCACTGTTCTTTCCATGGTCATCTTCTATTGGAGACTGTACTCAGACTTAGCTGCTGCTTAGCCTCCACTCAAGTTTATTTCTCCAACAATCAAACACGTATGCACAAAACAGAAGCATGGGAAGAGAGGCCAGCTGAATGGAGATGGAAATGTGGGTAAAAACAAAAAATTCACTCATTCATTACTCGGCATTGACTCACCTATGGACACCAGCTTAATGCTCTCCTTGTCCAGGAACTCCAGGGCCACCGACACGTTCTCCAGCTGCATCTGGCGAAAGGTGGGCCTCTGGTTGTACTTTCTGAACATCTTCTTCTGGGACAGGACCTCCAGGAGCCCGATGAGCCGCAGCCCGTCGCTGAGGTCCGTCTGCAAGTTGCCGACCCTCTTGTTGACACATTTCAGGTGCTCGTTACACCAGCGGGTGAAGGTGTTCTGCTGGATCTTCTTCCACGGCGCATCCTCGGCCAGGTCCTTTTCCGTGGCGGGCATTTCTGCGTCCTTGTCCGTGGAGAGAGCGTTGGGAGCGGGCGCGGCGCTCTGGTGGAGCCGGGGGTGTGAACCACTCATTTTTATGGTCTCGGCTGTGTCTTGGTTCGCTGGCTTGTTTCCCTCTGGGTGGAGTCTGCTCAACTCTGGGTGGCCGCTCCCTCTTTCTCTCTCTCCCTCTCTCACTTTAGCTCGTCTGTGTCTGAGAGAAAAGGAAAAAAGAAAGGAGTGAACACGACTTATAGCCCGGAGATAGATATTTTTGCTAAGAAAAGTAGGCGGTTGTGGCACCGTTGAGCAGAAAAGGGAGTCGTTTTGGATCAAACTGAAGGCACACGTCAGCTCCAGTAATGACCCTACACTTTTTCATGTCCAGCACTCCCAACTTAAGAATAAACTGACTCACATTCGAACTAAATCTTAAAATATGGCAGTCACTGATTAAAGACGACAGAGGGGGAAGTAGCCCAACACATTTCCCACTAAATAACAACAGTAAAATTGTATTTTATTGGGCACTGGTCTCATAAGTCAGCCATTTGAGATAGAAATATTACTAGAGATATAAATGGATGTTAGCCTCTTTGCTCATGACTGACCTCAATAGTTAAAGGTCCCATATCATGCTCATTTGCAGCATAATACTTGTGTTTTGTGTTTCTACTGAACATGTTTACATGATTTAATGTTCAAAAAACATGTTATTTTTCTAATACTGTCTGTCTGAATATACCTGTATTCACCCTCTGTCTGAAATGCTCCGTTTTAGCGTCTGTCTTTTTAAGCTAACCTGACATGCAAGATTGTTTGTTTGTTTCCCAAACTTTTTGGGAGATGGCAAAAAAATAACTGGCAGGTGATTGGATGAACCATCTGTCTGTCACGCCATTTTTGATTTGAACCATTTTGAACAAACAGTTGCAACCGCCACACACCTGAATCACACCCTTAGCTAGCTAGCTGCCAGTAGCTCCTCACCGGATGCTGATTGGTGCGGTGAGCTGGTAGTTCAGACACAAATGCATTAGGTTGGAGCCTGACAAGATGGATTTTTGTGTGATACGTGATCCCGCAATTCTCGCTTGATCTCGCGAGAATACAGCTGCCCTGCAAGGTACCATAATCTTTAAGCCCCCCTCCCGAAAAAGTCCAGTCTGCTCTGATTGGTCAGTGTTTCCGGGTTTTCTGCATCTGCGCTCTCGGAGTCTCTGCACTGTCACTGCAGCCAGGGAATGACTGTAATGGCACTGTAGCTGCACTTTCTACCTATATAGGCTAATATAGTTGTGACATCACAACCATACGGAAGTCCTGACGGCTCGTTTAAAGAAACAGTTTCTGAATACAGGCTGTGTGCATTTCTCTGTGGATTGAGCGTTTTGATACTTTTACAGACTTTTTACTTTACAGTATGACCCTGACCTGCTTTATAATCAAAAATACATGGACATCACACTTTTTACAATATGGGACCTTTTTTGGATTTTCTGTATTTGTCTACCAGATAAGGAAGCTGCAATGAAAAGACTTGATCAACATTACTTTCCAAAACACACTCATTCTCAGCCCTGATGTACCGTAGGCTATCCCTGATTACTTGTGGACAGTCATATCGCTCCTCTTCGTTCCTTACATCAGTTATCGCTGTGGTGGCTTTTGGAGTAAAAGGGGGATTGTTTTCTGAGCTGGAGAAACAAAGTGACACTGCACCAGATGTATAGAGATGTAGGGGGACCACTGTTCAGGGCCCCTGTGAGTATAATGCGTATGTTCATGGGTTCCAAGCAGCAGAAAAATAAATATTTGAGGTATCCAGAGGGATGTGAGCACCAGTGTCTCCCAATAAGGTCACATAGTTGTGTTTGTTTGTGTCTGTTGGCCTGCATGCAGATTTGTTCAACTTTCCTTTAGTGTACTGTTGTTTGTGTCTGCAAGCGTGGACAGTGTGCTTATTTGCGCATACATTTTGTGTCGCCTACATTTCTGCCTTCATGTGTGTGTGTGTCCGTGTGATGTCATAGTAGTAAGTAAGCAGCCTTATCTGTAAAGCGGATCAGCCAGACGGGGAGCGTCTAGACACCAGCCTCTGTTTGTCTTCACCGTACTGACCAAACAGCCAGATGAGATCACACACAAGGACTGCACTGTGTGATGTACTAATAACAGGCTGTGTTTTATAGCAGCAGACACTTTCTCAAAATGTAACAAGGGTAATCGTGGGCAGCTTCATCTGGCATTTTTCTTTACTATTACTAAAAGCCCTTTGAGAATAGTTGTATCATTTGTATTAAAAAGCCACCTCTCCTCAGGTTTCCTCAGTGCATTAGAGATATATTTGGATTGTGTTTTCAGGTATGTCACATATGTCCACCCATGCTCTGCTGTGCCACGCTACATCCTGTAACACCCTGCTGTGCCCTGCTATGACATGAACTACTACGACTTCCATTGTAGTCACTGTTCCATTATCTTTACTAGTACTATTATTGCCACTGTTCATCACACCCCCATCAGACACCGCCTACCAAGAGTCTGGGTCTGCCGAGGTTTCTTCCTAAAAGGGAGTTTTTCCTCGCCACTGTCGTAACAGCCACTGCTAATGCTTGCTCTTGGGGGAATTACTGGAATTGTTGGGTCTTTTTAAATTATAGAGTGTGGTCTAGACCTACTCTATCTGTAAAGTGTCTCGAGATAACTCTTGTTATGAATTGATACTATAAATAAAATGGAATTGAATTGAATTGAATGTGGAGTCACAGTACTAAAAGGAGATAAAAGGGGATGAGGTGACAAATATTAGAATCCAAATGTCTTGCATATGTTCCCACTTTCATTTATGTCCTGTTTTCATCCAACAGAAAGACCCTGAGAAACATATTGTAGTGAAATAATTAAAGGCGCACTCAGCCAATTTCTCATGATGAGATCATGATCAGTTGTAGTGGCATTACTCAGCCTGTGAAAAGGACCTTTCTAACGTTTGTCTAAAGGTGTGCTTTCAACTCAAGTCATTTGCACAAATTTGACCCCTGGACCGTTAGTGATTATTTGACTGTTAGTGTTTGTTTGCCCAAAAGGTCAATTTTCGCCATGTTGTGTAGGAGCAAAATGTTATATAAATCTGGCTGTATACTGTATAGATAGGATTAAAACTGAAAAGTTTTGTGTATGTAAGTGCTATGGATGTTGGAGATTTCTGTCTCAGAGTATGAGAAAAAAAGTGACTTTGAGAAAACGGCCTTTAAAGATATGTACATTTGTACAATTCCTTACCTTTTTTATTGGAAAACAATATTCACATCTATTAAAATCCTGAGCATCCTATACCTTGTGTCATCATATCATATGTATATTTTTTATTACATTTTGCAAAACTCCACAACACACACACACAAGCTCATGTCTTTCGATTCATTTTCTTTCTTGGGAGGAATAGAACAGCAGTGGCTGTAAAGACAGAGGGAGAGATGTGACTCGGCAGCTTTTTTGACTAAACATGGAGCTCAGTGCCAGGAGCCACAGTGTGGCCAGGAGCCATCAAGAATGCGTAGCTTTTTTGTGTGTGTTTGCGTCTGTGTGTTTGTGTGCATCTGGTCAAGGGAGAATCTTAAGAATGCCCCTCACCCCAACCCTGGAGGCCCCAGCCACGCACGCACACACACACGCACACGCACACACACGCGCACACACACACACACACATGCGCCAGCATGCTTTTACATTCACTGTGCCATTTAGAACAATAGAGCAATAGTTTTAGTTAGTTTCAAGCAATTATGCTCTGGCCCCTTTAGGTGCGTAAATTTCAATCATTACATTTAGTCCCAACTGTTTACAGGCTTGGGGTATAATTAAAATGGAAAACTTATGACGACAGTTAATACTGATTGTGGCAGAGCAGGAAAGCAGGGCTGATTAACGGCAGCAGAATTTAGTGAAAATGTGAAGTGAGGCATATGACAAACAGACAGCAAAAAAGCTGTGGTACAGACCAAAAGAAATGTTTTGAGGGATCATTCATGGGTTACATTCATACTGAACTTCAGAAAGCACAATAACGTGTTGCCTGGAAGTAAGTGAGAGCTGAGAAAACTGGTGACATATTCACTGCGGGGCGGCCTTTTGTTTCAATGGAATTTGCCAAATAAACAGAAGACAATACATGGGGCGGAGACAGCGAGAGCCGAACCAAGACGCATTCAAACGTCTCAGGATCTGAAGACCAAGCTGAGCTCGCTGGCTTGTCATGTGGCTCCCTCTAGTGATTATCTGTGGTAATACATGTTCCAGTTTTCTTCTTTAAATTGGTCCCGCTGCTACTTTTTCTCTGCTCGCTGTTATGGTAATCACGCGCTTCTGGCACCTTTGCTTTCTAAATGTATCCAGTTGTTGTCTCACTCCTGATTCTTCTCCCCTTTGTCTGTAATCTGGACTCTTTCTGGACAACTTTGCAACTTTCATTGGACTAATTGAATGCTATATTTATTATCACTCAGAGGTGTCAGACTGGGGGGGGTTTGGGGGAGTGAATATCCATATAAATATGCTAGAATGAATGGCTGTGGATGCGGGGAGGGGCCCATAGAGAATGTCTTTTTACAGGGCCCAGAATTTTGTGTTTTGCCCCATCACTGACATGTTTTCATATGTCTTCATAATGGCTGATATTGTACATGTTCACATTTGCTTCAGTTTAGAGGGACATCTTAGTGGACTAGTGGTTAAGGCACTTACTACATAAAAAAAAGGTAATTTGGACAGCACTCCAATTAATACTTTCAGTTGCCGCTCGGACGTTTTGGGCAGGACGCTCTTCCTCAGAGTCTTTCTCAGACCATCTCGTATGAGATGTGCTGTCCAAATTACCATCATATATTATTATACACATTAAGGATCTAGCACACAGTCTTAAAAGTATTCAAGGTCTTCTAAATAGCTGTTAAATAAGGTCAAATATGATCAAATAAAGGGTTGTAAAAAGGATTGGATAGAGTACATATGCAGTAAGAGTTCAGTTCATGTACGACTGTGGGGTAAAAAGTGTTCCTCAGTCTGGAGGTGTGAGCTGAACAAAAATCCAAGGGTGAGCTGAATAACTAAACCCATGCGCTGCTATTTCACGTTTAGCTGACATGTTTTAGGCCTTTAGCCAAAGCTTACAACGAGTGCAACAGCAGCATAAGCTTCACTTCCTGGATCGCCAGAACTACAAGAAACCCAAAGGATGGAGTACAAAGTTTAGGGTACTAGTGTTACATCTATAGATTTATCAGACAAGAATGAAGTCATGAGAAAGTAAGTACAGCCTGAAAGAGAAAGAGCTCATTTCAAATGCTGCCTTTTTTAAAGTAATTGGTCATTTCTTATACTGCATTAATAATAATAATAATAATAATAATAATAATAATAATAACTCTTGTGTTGTCTTCTATTCTAACATGCATCATCCTCCCGGTCAAAACTGAAAATCAACACTTTTTCTGGCGTTTTTGTCTCTTTTTTCGACACTTTTGGCGCTTTATTCAATGTATTTTGGCGCTTTTTTGACGTTCTTTTCACTACCATGTATAAACACCACCAACACCAACTCATAATTAGTTTTACACTTATTACTTATTTTTTTAATTCATGGTCAATGAAAAAACTAATTTGTATGAAATTATACCAATTTTTTTTATTTTTTTTATTTTATAATTATACCTAATTCTTGAGTTAAAAAAGCAGAAATTATGAATTATTTGGACTAACATTAAAGGAAGGATAACCACAGAAGGGTCAACGTTCAGTCGGGATACTGTTTCAAAAACATGTTTTCAAATGCAAAAAAATTTTAACAAAAAATCCAAAATTCAATGAAAGTAGAGATCCAATCCTTTTGTTGTACTTGCGAAGCGCGTTGTATGGAATCATCCGTGTTATTTTTTTGGGGTAATCCAAACCAGGTAGTTCAAAAGAAACCCATATTTCTGATATAGACATTTAGACAACGGGTCAAATTTGACCCGAAGACAACACAAGGGTTAATAATAATAATACATTTTATTTATGGGCGCCTTTCTGGACACTCAAGGTCACCTTACAAGACAATAAAATAGTAATAATAATAATAGTAAAAAGAGACAGAACATTACTAAATACAGATGAGTGGTGATCATGTTGGATATGCCCGTGTGAAAAGATGTGTTTTCAAGCGAGGTTTTGAAAAGGGAAAGCGAGTTAATGCTGCAAATGTCTGGTGGGAGGGAATTCCAAAGATGTTTCGTCACTTTTATTCTTGTATTTCATACTATTCTATTTGAGCTGTTTTTATATTCTCGTTAACACGTTTTTAATTGCTTTTAACTGCTCTTTAATGTGTTATGTAAAGCGCTTTGAATTGCCTTGTTGCTGAAATGTGCTGTACAAATAAAGCTGCCTTGCCTACAGAGCAAATGCAGTTGGATGATATGTGATGGTTATATTCCTATAAACTGCTAAATATGAATATCACGCATGCTGCAGAGGCTGTGGTGTACATATTAGACACAGTTAGATGAGTTCAGACAGGTAATTGTTGAGATGAATGGGGGTTTAACAGCCTCTCCTCGCAGCGATATCTAACTGTTAGTACAGTACCAGCCTGCAATGCCACCAGCTTCTCACCATCACTAACCACACCCCATCAGTTGCAAGCAGAGCAGCAAAGGAAGTTAGATGAACACTGCATGCCACACCACTAACCACACGGCACACGAACACACACACACACGCAAAGCAAAGAGAGAGTGGTGTGGAGAGAGAGCAAGTCAGAAGCACAGATTAGAGCATAGTTATGACTTTTCCCTTAGTGGCACTTGTTAAGTGAAAGTAGGCCAAGAAGTGTCATATAAGGACAGGTTTGGTCTGCATGTTTACATCTCACACTTTCTACGCCTCCTCCTTTTCTCTTCATGGCTCTCTCTCTCCTCTCTCTCTCTCATCACCTCTTTGTTATAAAGGTGTTGTGAAAATGAGAAGCTGCAACCAGTCATTGAAACTTCTCCCCAACTTTTGGCCGGGCCTACACAGTCCGTAAACAATCTGAAAACACATTTTTCTCAACTGGGTTTTAGATGAAGGGTGTACGGGGAATGTTATGACCAAAGTATGAATCTATGCCAGAAAAGGTTGGAAAAAAAACTGGTTACGTTCACTTTGAGAATTAAAGAGGCGCATCCCAGTCTGTAAATCAGATTATCAAAGGAAAGCAAAAGAGAGGAGCAACATTGGGTGACAGATGATTAGGATTTGGGGGTGCTTATATCATCACTACGTCCACTTGTTGTTTGACCGGGGGACAACCCTGATGCGATTTAAAACCCCTCCTTCTCCTGAATTGTGGACAAAACGTCATCATTTTTTTTTTTTTTTTACCATTTTCTGACATTGTATGCACCAAACAACTAACCGATTAAATAATTGACCGATTAGTCGACAAGGAAAATAAGCCCTTAGTTGCAGCCCTAGTTCTCTATAATCTATACTTTCACCATGCAGTTCACAAACGACGGTTCATGTGGTACTGTGCCACATATATACTTATTGAAAGCCTCTCATTTGATTAATCAGAAATATGTCATATAGTATATAGAGTAAAAAGTAAAATATTGATCAATGGGAGCATGTGAGGGTCTAAAGTCTCTGTTTATTCGTTATGACTTACAGCCTTAACAGTGAAAGGAAGTTTTTTTTTAGGAGTAAAGCCCTGCAATGACATATGTTCAAACTTTTTGAACATGGACCAAGAGGCTCGCCAGTGGAGGGCGCAAGCGGCCACCACTTGCCCCCGCCGGTAAAAAGCTCCAGTGCAGTCAGTGTATTACCTTATTTGGTGCGGAGCCCCTAATTGTAACACCGGAGAGATGCTTCAGTCCCGAGGAGCGTGCTCGTGCCCATAAACAAGCTGTAAGTGTAGGAATGAGGGGAGCTGGATGGATGAGCTCCGGCGCTTTACATCCAGCTGTACATCATCCAGCTGTGACCACCGCGGTGTCACACTGCCAGCATCTCTGACTATATGCACCGAAATATGTGTGACGTCGGCATCAAAGCCATACATCGCCTGTGTAAACCAGCGTCAAAGCTTTACATGTGCGTAATCACATACATGCTGCATTGGAAACGTCCGTGCGTAATCACATAGGCTACATTGGAAACGTCCGCGCGTAATGTGTGCCATACATGACAGACAACTTTAAGACACACATTCAGAAGATTTTAGAGAGGAGAAATCATCTGAGAGAAAATCTCCCACAGTGAGCAGTCACGCAGCATCACTCTCTCGCTCTCACTCACTCACTCACACACACACACACACACACACACACACACACACACACACACACACACACACACACACACACACACACACACACACACACACACACACACACACAGCAACAGGTCTACAGCGGGATGAAAACTTACATGTGTATAGTCGGATGGGATCTCCGGTCCGCTCAGTCAGTGCGCGCAGCAGCTTGCTGTTCCTCTGGTCACAGAGGGTGTGTTAGTGTGTGGCCTGTGTGTGTGTGTGTGCTGCACTGAGGTCCCGGACCTCCCTCCCCACGCGCAGTCCCGTCGGGGGGGGAAATGGGTGTATTGGTTGTGCCGGTGGCGTAAAGGGGAAAAAAGAGATAGTCCCTCCGCTCTTTCGCTCTTTTCTACCTCTGCTTCTCCTCTGTCTCCTCTGGGCTCTCTCTCTCTCTTTCTGTCTGTCCTCCCACCGCGAGAGCCTTAATTGGTAAACGGGTACAGCGAAAGAGGTGATGGGGGTGTGCCTCTCTCTCTCTGTCTGTCTCTCTCTCTCTCTCTCTCTCTCTCTCTCTCTCTCTTTTTTTTCTCTCTAACTCTCTAACTCTCTTTCTGCTCCGTGCCTCTTTTTCTTTTTTTTACATGACGTCATGACCGCGCCTTTGGGATGATGTGACCGGCCCGAGCAGAGCACCTATCTCTCCCATCTTCTTTTTATGTTACCCTGGGGTGTGTGTGTTTGTTTGTGTGCGTGTGTGTGTGCGTGTGTGTGTGTGTGTGTGTGTGTGTGTGTATGTGTGTGTGTGTGTGTGAGAGAGAGAGAGTTTAGGGGAAAAAGAGAGAGGGGGGTATATGACCTCACACCTCTCTTTCCTGTTATCTGTTATTGTTCAGACAGACTAGTGATGAAATAATTTATGTTATGAAGAGGTTGAGAACAGAGGGTGGTTGGGAAGTGTGTGTGTGTGTGTGTGTGTGTGAGAGAGAGAGAGAGAGAGAGAGAGAGAGAGAGGGAGGGAGAAAGAGAAATATGGATTATATGTGTGTGTGTGTGTGCATGCATGTGTGTGTGTGCGTGTGTGTGTGTGTGTGTGCGTGCGTGTGTGTGTGTGTGTGTGTGCTGCGCTCTCCAGCTGAGCATTGGCTCAGGAAACAAGAATGTTCGGCCTCTGCTTTGCCCTTTTGCTCACAGTTCAGCAGTCTGATGGGAGGACGGAGGGGCGAGAGGGGGAGGCTGTGGGGGAGGTGGAGGGGTAGGGGTTGGGGAGGTTAAAGTTAGAGTGGAGGAGAATGAAGACAGATTACAGATTGAAGAAGCCATTAAGAAAAGCTTTTGGAAAAAAAACGAAGAAAAAAAATCTTTTGAATACATGTATCTTACTGCCTTTTTGCAGGCACAAAGCAGGCAACAAAGTATCCTATTTTCTATTTAACATTTCTCAATTCACTTTTCATGTTTCTGTGAGTGTGGCTTTATTAGAAACCTAATATTAACATCAAATGAATTGGAAAACTGCCTGCACTTTCTTGCTGGGAGTTGGATGAGACTCATTGACTCCCTAGTAATATGTAGAGATAGTGGTAAGGCTATAGGCCGATGTTTTAACATTGGACAGAGCCAGACTAGCTAATTCCCGTGTTTCCCACTTAGCTTTAGGCTAAACTTATAATAACCTAGTTTTAGTTTCAAATAAGGCAAAATCTGTCCTTTGTCAGCCATTTTCGGCATATCCCCTGACGATGACCTCCCTGTTGCACAAAGGCGGGCCCTGGCGTTCACATCTCTGCTTGCCCGGAGACTGATCTTGCTCAACTGGAGGCTCTCCCGCCCCCTCACCCCCCCACACACACACACCCGTTGGATAAAAGAGGTGCTCGACAATTTGAAGCATAAGAAGCTCAGATCTTCTCTGAAAGGCTCTATCTCGACATTCCTAGAGACATGACGGAGCCCTTTCCTAGAACTCGTTGACTCCCTCAGCTTGTCTCCTGACATGGAGGACAGAGCTCCTTCTGGACTGCTCTCTATCTCTTTGATTTTGTCTACCTTGTTCCTTTGTTCCCTGGGCCATCCAAGTCTTCAATACCACACAAAGGGGGAGGGGAGAAATGGACTTTTCAACATGAGCCTGTCTCTCTCAGCCCCTACCACCATTACATCACTTTGTCTGCTGTACAACTGTCTCATAGGCTATATTAGACCTCCTACGCAATCTGGACTGTGGTCATAACATCTACATCTTATAACTGATTCCCTGTTATATATTGTTCTTATTCTTATTCAATCAGTCAGTTAATATGTTCATATTTCATAGTCATAGTTAATATTTAATAATAATCTACTGCACTGTTCAATCCCTGCACTGTTCACTTTTGCACTATCACCATTGCACATACTCTACCATAGCACCTTATCATGGTCATTGCATTTCTGTGAGTGATTTTTATTTTTATTTTTATTCTTATGTATAGTATGTGAGATATATGCGTGTATATGTGTTTGTTGTGTTCTGGTTGTCTAAGCTACTGGATGCCTAAAATTTCCTTCGGGATAAATAAAATATCTATCTATCTATCTATCTATCTATCTATCTATCTATCTATCTATCTATCTATCTATCTATCTATCTATCTATCTATCTATCTATCTATCTATCTAGTATCTATCTACTGTATCTATCTATCTATCTATCTATCTATCTATCTATCTATCTATCTATCTATCTGTCTTTCTGTCTATCTATCTATCTATCTATCTATCTATCTATCTATCTATCTATCTATCTATCTATCTATCTATCTGTCTTTCTATCTATCTATCTATCTATCTATCTATCTATCTATCTATCTATCTATCTATCTATCTTTATATCTATCTATCTTTTTTACTTTTATCTTTTGGACGTTGTGTGTCCTTACTGGTGTGTGTCTGTCAGTGTGCATGGGTCTGTGTTGTTTGTCCCCCGTCTGTTTTGGACCTGAACTGGGCTTGGTTTGCGGGTGGGGAGGGGACCGGAGGGGAAGTGACATACTGTTTTAACTATGCTTTGTTCACTTTGGCCTATGTTGTATGTCATTTATTGTTCACATTTAAATCATGAGAGTAAGGCTAACCCTCGGCCTTCTCTTCTAACTCGCAACAACCAATCAATTACGTTAATAAACCTGTCTGTTTCAGGCTCTTTAAGTTCTGAATCCAACTCAAACTGATTCAAATAAACATGTCAGCCATGCAACCAGCGGAGACTCGGGGGAGTCACTGCGTAGTCCTGCTGTTACCCTTATAAAACCTCCGTTTTTGTTATAGATTAAACAAACAAGATATAAGATACAATCATTCCCTAACCTTAACCTCTCATAAACCCTTTTAACACCGAAATGACTGTGTATAGTGAGTAGCAACTGCCCCTGTGTGTTGTCAGACCCATAGACTGTGAGAAAATGATTATATTCAGTCTATTGTCAGACCAGTGACACTTACCATAATCAGGCAGGAACTTGCTGGAATAAACTTTATCCTGCACCATGTCAATATAACGTGCAATAAAGGTGGATTTACTGATCTTATATAAAGTAACTTGCTTATGTAGTTGAAAAACTGCTCAGTAATTAAAGTATCAGCAGCTACGGTAGGGACTGTACTGTGTCCATGTTTCATCAGACAGTTTTTGCCATATTTATGCTCAAATGTTTGACAAAGGAAAAAAAAAACTTTATACACTTTTAAAAAAATGCTGTAGAGAATATTGTACAATTGTAGTCAAGGATTACATTTTCATAGTCAGGGTGTTAAATGGACCAGGTTTTTTTTTTTTTTTTACCCTTTTACATGCATAAAATCAAATGTTTTTCATATCACCTGTTTAAACAGTGTGATTACATAAAGACTTTGTGAAAAGACCACAGGAGCTTTACTACCTAATTTAAAAATGACAAAAACCCTCCTTAAAAATAAAGCACTTTATTTATAGTTAAAGGTCCAGTGTGTAACGTGTTTAGTTGTTCATTATCAAAATCTGTGTTGCCCGTTCACAAACTTGTCCTTTTTCAAGAATATTTACCGCCACCATCAATTCCAAGGATTCCTTTTGGCTTGAAATTTTACATTTGCGTTTGCATGAACTGGGGCAGATGCTCCATATTCGTGCGCCATCTTGAAATACGTTAGCTGGTAAGGGACATACAGGACATACTGCTGCCTGGAAGGCACCGTTGGGAGGCACTGGTTATGGTTATGGTTAGGGTTAGGGTTATGGTTAGGGTTAGGGTTAGGGCTAAGGTTAAGGTTAAGGTTAAGGTTAAGGTTAAGGTTAAGGTTAAGGTTAAGGTTAGGTTAGGTGCCTTGAAGGCAGCGGTCGCAGCGCTGACTGGTAGGAACACCATCGAAAGGGTTTCCTGTGTACTGAAGTTGTGTCCGCTGGTAATGTAGGCTCTCAGGTCACAGTGGGCATCCTAACACATCTTCCTGTGGATACTGAGACATTTCCTGACGCTGCTGGCCACTGTGTTGTCTTCAGACCAGCGCTCTACTGAAGCATGACTCATGCTCAGCCATAACTTCCTCCTCTGAGCAACTTAGCCACCGGGTGCACACTACGTTGCCAAGCAAAGGAATTATTGTTTTTCGAAAGTACTTACGTTTGACCAATTGTTTTTCACATGTATCTTCAGGGCACGTCTATCAAGTAAATGTACGTTCACACAATCCAGCAGTAAGGTACAGAACACACACACATACCGACGAGGATCACGGAGCAGAGGGTGTAAAGAGATGTAACAGCAAAGGCCATGGTTCTACTCGCCTTGTCAATGCGACTTCTGTGATCAAATTTCTCCTTCTCAGATTTCGAGCATGTACCCATAGTTCTTTGGGATGGGAAAGGAGGCTGCAGCCTGCAGCAAACACAGATGACAGTAGAGTGGAGGAGGCAGGGAGATCTTTTTTTCATCCCCTCTGTCTATGTATATCTGTGTGTGTTTGTGTGTGTGTGTGTGTTTGTGTGTGTGTGTGTAGTAATAAGAGCCAGATGTTGCCGTTGTGGTTGTAAGCTCGTCCAGTCGGTCAGTGACATCATCTGTATGCAGCTTGTTGAAGTTACATCACCAGAGGCTTCCTTGTAGGGGTAAACACGCAAACAAACACACACACACACACACACACACACACACACACACACACACACACACACACACACACACACACACACACACACACACACACACACACACACACACACACACACACACAATTGTGCGGAGGACAGCTAAAGCGGAACAAACACACATTATTGTCAGGGGTTAAAGTGGGCCAGAATGAACTGAAACTGCGTTCCGGGACCTTCGGTTAATAAGTAAATTAATCTGAGAATCCCGTTGGAGATGTCAAGTGACTAGCACCTCCATTCTACTGTACATATATTTTGGAAAGATTTGTTATCGCCAAACAAGCAGGTGCAAAGGTAAGGCAGAGTGATTGAAAACAGACAGATGCTTACATCGTGATAAATAGGAGACAGAGCCTTAATGTGCAACGTTGGATGTAAAAGGCAGAGACAGAGTGATAGTTTCAGAGAAAGTAGTTAAAAATCAGGGAGTCAGGGCCCAGCTGACAGCCTCATAACAAAGCTCCTCTCTGGTGGCACTAAAGTGGTAAATTGTTTAACTGTTCCCTGTGCACTCACTTTCTGCCTCTTGTTCTCCTTCACACACACTAAACACATGCACAAGCACAGACACGAGGCCTGAGCACTTAGATTAGACCGATAAACAGAACATTAAACCCCACTTGCAGGTAATTCAACAAATATGCCTTGGCATTCCTTGATCTCTCATCCCTTAATCCCCCCCATCTGACTCAAACTCAAAGGCGCTCACACATGCACATAAAAGTGGCTCCCATATGACAAAGTAGAGTAATTATGGAAAAACGTTTCTCATTAAATGGAATGGAGTCCATATTTAGAAATGTCAAATACAGAGTGGCTTTTATGACCAGCTGAGGCTGACAAATCAGTTACACAGAAACACATTTGAAGAAAAGAGGGTGGGGCTGAGGGGCTGAGGGGCTGAGGGGCTGAGGGGCTGAGGGGCTGAGGGGCTGAGGGGCTGAGGGGCTGAGGGGCTGAGGGGCTGAGGGGCTGAGGGGCTGAGGGGCTGAGGGGTTGAGGGGCTGAGGGACGGCCACACAGGTCCAAAATGAGGTGACAGTGAGCCAATAATATGATATGAATAATGATGACGTGACAGTAACTCTTCATTCTCAAAGATTGGTACCACTTTTTAAATAAGGCACCCTTTATCAGCCCTTTATACAAGGTTTATAATTGTAACCAATGGCCATATTATTATTGGTTTTTCAATCCTGTAGTAACGCGTTATGGATACATTATAAGTCATTTATAAGAACAACCTTTGGGTTGCCAGACTGACCTGATGGATAAAAAAAAAAAACTTTATTAATGACTTGCTGACATTTATAACTTGGAACTTGATGGCTCATT
>NC_053116.1:35395284-35512784 GCF_010015445.1 Perca fluviatilis
CTTGCTTAAGGTGACGGCTGTCGTCTTCACCTGCATCTGGACTGGATTCACTGGAAACAGATGTCGAAGGATACAAATAATGATGTCACCCTTGATGAACGGAAGTCAAAAGTATGTGAAAATGATGTGTGTGTGTGTTTGTGTGTGTGTGTGCGAGTTACGGCAAGATGCATAGAAAAGAATGTGTGTCTTCTCTAGTTAGAGAAAAAGAAGGCTGGGTGGAAAGGAGAGAAGAGGGGGTTAAAAAATGTATTTTGCCTGTTTTCTGGTTGACCCGATGGGAACCGTCTCTTTGGCTCAACACCTCACTCCAATCCTTCCTCATCTAATCAGCCCCTCTGCTTGTTTTCCCTTATTAGCCTTTTTAGCCATCCTAGCAGCATGACTCTCTGGATGGCTGGATGACATTGGATCTCTCACTGTCCTTCTGTCGGTTGGTTGGTCCACCACTTTGGTCCAGATTAAAATATCTCAAATATTAGAGATTGATTTCCATGAAATGACATTCATGCTCCCCAGAGGATTAATCCTGCTGGTGATCTCCTGACTTTTCCTCTAGCGTCACCATGAGGTTTACATTTGTGGTTGGTACGCACGCAATCAGTACCAACACGAAAGCTAAGCAATGTACTGCTGTAGACAGGACAGCAGCTAAATGTATTGTAGCCACTTAAAAAAAAGGCCCGCCTTAAAACAGCATGTTTATGTGTACGCTATATTTGGAATATTTTCACCACTTTATCTTATCGTTAGACAGCCTTGTTTAAGTTTACATGTTGGGAACTGAAGCTGTTCTATGCTACGGCCAAAGTCTTTATGTAAATTGAGTCTGATTTCTTTGACAGGAGCATAGACAATGGCTCTAGTTCCCCCACGTAAACCTAAACAGGGCTGTTTGACAGCAAACTAAAGCGGTTCAAATATTTTAAATATACCCTACACTTAAACTAATTTTTTTAGGTGGCCCTTTTTAGCTGGCTAAAGTGTTTCAGCTGCTGCCCGTGTACACAGCCGTACACTGCTTAGCTTCCTTGCCTGTACTCTATAGTGATTGTTAGCATGTTAGCACGCTGACATTAGTATTAAGCGAAAAAAAAAACTAAAAGTCATTTGTTCATACAGCAATTACGATCATACTGTATATTCACGACTCATATTGATGGTTCTAGCTGAAGAATACTGTAATTCTTGCCATTCTCCATAGATAAAACGTACATATATAATTGAAATGGGAAGTTTACCAGCACTGTGCATTACATTGCTGTTAAACTCAGATTACGTACTTTTTAACTGCACAAAATGTACGTTTCGTATTCATTATTTTTAAAATAAGAGGAGAATAAGCATGAGTATGTCAAATCCATGGCAGGCCAAAACAAAGAGAGCACGGGCCAAACTTGGCCCGCGGGCCCCAAATTGGGCAGCGTTGCTCTACTCTAAATATTAACGTAACAAAATCAAAATGACTGTCTGCCTCTGACACTGTTAAGAACAATCTTTCTGTTAGGGCTGTTCTTTTTTGTTTTAGCTTTGACTCTCTCATCTGTCTTGTTTTTCCACCCTCTCCCAGTGTGGTGGCTCTCTCAGACCACGTATTTAAGGCTGTTTAACTCCCAGTGGTCTGTACATGAAGAATCATGCACCATTGTACAGGTAAACCTCTTCGGCCAGTCTTCCAAGCCGGCCATGTTGAACTGAAAGCGCAGAGCGCGCCAAGTTAAGCGTGATTTATGCTTCTGCGTTAAATCTACGCCGTGGCTACGTACATAGGTACGTGGAGACACAGACCTTACGCCGAACCCTACGTCGTAGCCTGACGTGCATCTCTAAAAAATGTCACTACGCATTGCGTCGCTCGGCCGCGGCTTGTTAGCGTAGCATTTCCCCCCTGACTCATTTCCTGGTTCTCCTTCTCCATAAACAACATGAAATCAAGGAGAGGGTTAACTTTTCTTGCTACAGATTTCCTACCGTGGTCAGAAAGCACAGGGGAGACACTTTGTTTCTCTCACTACGACTCTAGAGTTGGTACTCTCTCCGAAGCCAATCACCGTCACTTTCTCACTCGCTCTACCACACACTCCCCACGCACACACCAATGCACAATTATAAACATCAGGCCACTTACGTAGGCTACGGCGAAAGCTCTGCGTGGAGCCTCTGCAGAACCATAAATCACGCTTATATAGAGGTGCACGACCACGCGCCACGAGAACTTGCAAAGCCTTCGCGCTGGAAACGACAGCCGTGGTGACGTCATTTTATGGCTCGTGCCCCTCGCGCCGGGAACACAATGGCGACCATAAACCTAGCTTTAGGTTTTTATTTTCGGCGTAAGGAGGTAGGCAGGGGTGGTGAATAGGTCAAACACAGGTTTTTAAAAGGAAAACGCTTCCGTGGGTCATACTTCCTGCTATGCTAAGGGCGCTAATTTATGAAATGCTACTTTGGGTCGTGTTAGAGGGTAGGAATACAAATAAACAACCTATGTCGTCATATAGTTTAGAGCAGTGTTTCTCAAATGGGGGTACGTGTACCCCTAGGGGTATTTTGGAATATTGCAGGGGGTATGTGATATTTTTTTTGTGATGCATAATTCCTAAAATAATTATATAATAATAATGAATGAATGAAGTGATGGATTCTCAACATTTGAAATGTAGGATTTAAATGGTTGTTGTTTGGTAAATCTATCACTGCCAGCTCTTTACATGAAATGTTTTTGCGACAAGTTGTATTTAGAAAAAGCACTGCTGTGCCTAAGTACAGCCACACAGGCTGTAGGCTATATAAAGAGAGGAATGCAAGATTTGTAGCATTATTTGACTGATTGGATTAAAAATGAAACCATATCTAAATGAGGGTTCGATCTGAAATTAAATTAGATTGAGATGAAATGAACAAAGGGATGTTGTGCAACTGAGACTGGGGCATCTGGGGGAGTAATGCAGATGGAGTTAATGGACAGAAGAGAAAGTGCTGAGGAGAAACAGAAAATAACTTACCTTTATAGAATTACATTCTTGAAAATGTTTTATTAGATTAACGATGACTGTAGCTGCTTTATTTCTCTCTCTCTCTCTCTCTCTCTCTCTCACACACACACACACACACACACACACACACACACACACACACACACACACACACACACACACACACACATTCAGTCAGACGGATCGGAGGGCTGCTCCTGAGTGAACTGCATGACATCATATGATCTCATTACTGAGGCAGTTGAGCCTGACGCACAGACCTGCAGAGACACGACCTGTAGCGAGCGAGAGAGACAGACAGTGGGCCGGAGAGATCAAAGTTTTGTGGTATTACATAATTTAATATACAGTTCATAGTTACATACTGTTTACTATACATTTCAGGTGATTTTGTATCTGTGTCTTTACTGTCCTTTGTTCCGCCTGGATTCTATGTTTAATGTCTTTTATTTTGTACTCCCTATCTTTGCTTTGGCAACACATGAATGTACCAAATTTGAAATTGGGAGTCGGGGGTAGACACGTCTCAACAGATTTCAGGAGACATAAGAGAAGCTTTTCTACCAACTTTGTACATACCTTTTATCTATCTACGGTTTACTTTGAACATTTCTCAATGTTTGAGAAAGCACACCAAGGCAGATCTTCCCCTACATTTTACTGTGCACTGTCAGAAATAAAGGTACGGTTGGGGTCCATTTATGGAAATATGTACAATATGTAGTGAGAAAAGGTCCATGTCTGTATCATTTTTTTCCAAAATACAGTAGGTGCAATCAACCTGGTGGTGGACCCCCATGACAGCTGCTTATGTGAAGTGATGTGCAGGAATCTCAATGGAGATAGAGATAAAAAAAAAAAAAAAAAAAAAAGAGAGAGAGAGAGAGAGAGAGAGAGAGAGAGAGAGAGAGAAAAACCAGAACAAATATGTTGTCGTTTGTTTATGTTGTCCTTGGCCATGGTCTCTGTGGCAACACTTCATTTTCACTTCCTTATTAACAATATGGGCACCAAATGCCCACTCAGCGAAAACATTCACTTGTTGCACAATCTGATGAACACCACAGCTCCAACAGAGAAAGCTGTGTGCCATCCTTCATCCTCCAGATACTGTCTCATGACTTGTTGATTGACTAACTGCTTCAAGTAATAGAACAGATTCATTTGAAATGCATTGCAAGGACTGGTATAGCTAATGGACGGATGAATGATTATTTAAGCCCTGTCTGTCATTGTCTTGCCCTTTTTGTATTGTTTCAGGATTTCACCAGGTAAAAACTTGAATGTCTTATGCTTACAAGTCTCAAGTCAAGGGTGAAGTCTTTCAAGGGAGTTCTGTCTCAACTAAGCCAAGACAAATCCCTATTTTTGAGAGTTGAAGGATGAATCTATATATTTGTTTTAATTTGATTCCACTTATTGTCAACTAATTAGATGAAAAGACCCAAACCAACACTGAATGTATCTACTAACAAATAGTATGTGTGTATCAAGGCCTGATATATCTCTTCCTCTTTGCCAAAGAGCTCCATCCCAGCTGACATTGGGCGAGAGATGGGGTACGCCCTGGACAGGTCAAAGCACTGGGGCCCCACAGCAAGAAGGCCCCCGGGTTCGAACCCTGGTCATCCCGGGCCTTTCTGCGTGGAGTCTGCATGTTCTCCCCGTGTCTGCGTGGGGTTTTCTCCGGGTGCTCTTGTTTTCCCCACCACCGTGCATCACCCAGGTGGGTGCTAGACATGGTGGTGTTAGAGAGTAGTCCTCCCCCCTGAAGCACTTTGAGTGTCTATGATAAAGTGCTATATAAATGTAATGAATTATTATTATTATTATTAGGAGACTTTCATTTTAGTATTAGACCTATATATTGAAAAGACTCTGCCTGAGTTCTGTTTGAGAAAAGACTTTATTAAAACAGCTTAGAAATGAACACATACACTACCCAGGTCCTATTAGAAGTGTGTTGTATGGTAACTAAGAAGCTGGACTGTTTAGAGCGCAGACAGTACACAGAGAAAATGACTGAAATGTAAACAGGGAATAAACCTGGTCACAGCCTGTTGCACAACTCCATACAGAGAATACTTTGCTGTAGGCAATTCTTTTTCTACCGGTCAAAAGTTTGGGGTCACTTAGAAATTTCCATCCCACTCCATTATAGACTAACCTGCGAACACATTACAATAGTACCCCACCCATCTCTTCATGCATTCTCTTACACTTTTTTAAAGACACAAATTGGTGCTACGCTACACACACACACACACGCACGCACACACACACACACACACACACACACACACACACACACACACACAAACACACACACACGGACAGACAACATGCACCTCCCAGACACACTTCCGTTTTCAGAGGAACACATAGGGTGGTGTTAGTCACCACGCCCTTGGTCAGTGGGGTTTGTGTGTGTTGGTGTGAAGGTGTGGTTGACAGCTATCAATGATGACACATTTCTTCCTTTAGGTTGTCAAGAGAGCAGCATGCAACACAATAAACCAATCAAAAGTCATTGTGTTCATCATCAGGATCATTGTCATCATGAAGTGTGTTTGTTGTTCTCAACCTTCCACATGCAGTACAATCTACCATTACCTTCATCTGCATACTAATCAGGCATTTAGTGGATATAGGGAGACTACAATGAATAATCTAACACTGTATTACAGGTTTAGTGTCTTCTTCAAGTTCATTGTTGAAAGGATACACGTTGTCGTGAAGATTTCCCCATCAAACCTTCTGATTTGAAAATATTCCTTTTACAGAAATAGTTTTACATTTGGGGAGATTGGCTAATTTGACTTCTTGCCGAGAGTGAGATATGAAGATGAAAAGACCATTTCTGTACACTAAATCTGAAGCTAAATAGCTAAATGGCTAGGACACAAGAGATGGTTAGCTTAGCGTAGCATTAAGACTGGAAGCAGGGGGAAACAGTTAGCCTGATTCTGTCCAAAGGGTAAAAAAAGAAATATGCTAACCAATGCCTCACTTTTTAATTAATATCACGTTTTCTGGAGTTCCTGGAGAAACTCCTGGAAGTCATTGCTCCCGCCAAGACATAATCCACACATTATTCCCCCAAAACCACAAGTTGTTGTAATACTTTGTTTTTTGTACAGATCAAACAAATCAAACAGATGTGTTATGCTCATTGGACAGAGACAGAAATAGGCTAGCTAGTTCAAGTCTCCTGGCTTCAGCTTTTATATTTAGCTTACAGACGTGACAGGAACTTTCAGCAAGAAAGCGATAAGCGGATTTCCCAAAATGTCAAAAAAATAACACTGTATCACCATCTACCCTGCTCATGCAAATTAATAAAGAAAACAAACGTCTTCACAGTTACACACACAAATGCAGTCCTGGATCTAAACGGGAGATTTATATAATCCTGCTTTTAGGTCTTGTCTGGAAAACTAGTAGGCTATTTCTGTTGTAATGTGTGTGTGTGTGTGTGTGTGTGTGTGTGTGTGTGTGTGTGTGTGTGTGTTCATGTAGGACCATTTTTGGTCCTTGCTCCCTTTCCATCGTCACACTGTCATTCTTGCCCTTTGGTGAGACACAGCAACGTCTGGAGGAGATTCAGACTTAAGACAAGATAGCTGACCTTCCCATGAGGCCGTGCAGCGATCCCAGTCAAAGTTCAGAGGCTTTCCTGACTGAAATATCCACTTTGTCACTCGCCAAGGAGTGGCAGTGTATTGTCACTTCCTAATCAGGGCTGGGGTGAATCGAGTGTGTTTGCACAAGGATATTATTCATCCATTTGTAGACTCCATTACTTTATTCACGCAGTTCCATTCCTAGATGCCTGTACCTGATGTTGACTGAGCATTAGCAATTGACAAAAGTGTGTGAGCCTAAACAGCAGCTTCTTACACAAAACTAAATTCAAAAAGGTGAGAGGACACCAAACATGAGATCCAGACATACCGCCCGGTGCAAAAACAACCGTCACAATTCCTCACGGGCCTTCGAGGATGTTTAACAAACCTTGTTATGTTGAGGGATGTTGTAACGGACATCTGAACAAGGTTAGGATTCCTCACATTCCCCAGCGTGAGAGCAACATTTGTTCTGAATTATCAAGAGTTCAGATATGAGATCATTGTTCCTTTTTTAAGAATTAGCAAAGTAGGGCACACAGAAGCAGGGGCTGTCCATACATGGTGCAATAGTGACACCTAGTGGCCATTTTGTAGAGTGCATTAAGAATCTGCATTGATCTCACAGGATTTCTACCAAGAGGATGGGGATAAGGATTATTTCCTACCTAGCAGGCTTTGTTCACAACAGATTTTTGACACATATCATATGTTATATATACCGGTTCATTGAATATAAATGGAGGGAGTCCACAAAAGAGATTGACTTAGGTTCACATTTTTCAAATGTGTCTTAAAACATGCCCATGTGTGCATTGAAACAGTTTTTTCCCACTTGCTGTAATACTTCTCCTGTACATTCTGGCCATTAAAAGATCCCCTCCTATTTGTGCATACAATGTAGGAGATGGGGGACAAATCCACAGTCCTCGGTGTGTGCAGAAATATCCTCAAAAGTTTATCTGAAGTTAAAAGTTGGTTGCCTACCAAAAGTAGTAAGAAAGTCCCTCTTTGTGTTACTAACCCATCACTGCAGCAGCACAGATACACTGTCGGGGAAACACAAGGAGGGAATTTAGAAACCCTTAAAAATGAGCCTGTAAGTTTGGAAGATTAGCTAACCACTTGAGACAGCTGATCATCTTCCCACAAACTGGAATATTTTGTACCCCATCATTTACGTTAGAAGCATGTTAGGAAATGATGTTTTAATGGCCATGCAGTATGATCAGGAGGAATGATTACAGCAAGAAAAAAACAATTTGAATGTATACACACAGGCAGTGTTTGAGTCGAGGTTCCAACTGTCGAGTCCGAGTCAAATCTCGAGTCCCCAGTGATCGAGTACAAGTCTGAGTCACAAAGGAAGAGTCCAAGTCGAGTCTGGCTCGAGTCCAAATCCAGGACTCGAGTACGTCATCACTGGAGCCTGCATGAAACAGTTACAGACTAAATATATATATCAATATCTTAATTGTATGACCTATTACACATAAAAGTAGTCAGAAACTTCATCGCACTTCCAAGGCGAGTCATGAGTCCAGAGAATAGTGACTCAAGTCGGACTCTAATACTCTGTCACTCCATACAGGCACCTGACTACTGTTAAAAGAAAGAATTGAAAAATGTGAACCCTTTAAAAATAAAAAAGTTTTTTTTTCTCGAGACCGCAGAGGGTGGGAGAGGGTTTTTGTTCTTGTTCAATTTGTGTTAATCTGTTCTATGCACCACTTGACTTTACCTGGCATATATTGTGGAATTTGTTTTCTATATCTGTATGAAAAATGGTGCTAAAAAATTATTTAAAAAAGCATCCCAAAAAAATAAACTATAGGTGAGTGAATCAGCAGCATCGGCAATGAAAGCAAAGCAGATGTATGAAGGAAGTGCTGGAGAGGTGTTGAATGATGCAAAAGAAAAGAAACAGGGTGGAGTTCAGGCACTTCAGGCACTCTTGGACACAAGAGTGCCTGAAGTACCTGGGTGGGATGATCCGGTGGCTGATCGAGCTGCCCATCTGCCACAACTGGTCATGGAGAGGGGTTATTTAAGATTTGATCCTGTCCTTCATCCTCCTCTCCTCCTCTCCTGTTTCTCTGGTAGTCCATTGCCAGCTCTTAAGAATACAAAGTAGGCCTAGCAGTAAAGAACAAGTTGGCCTATCTCAAAATCATACTTTAATTGATTAAATGTAGCACACTTGCTTTCCACCACTGAAAACTTAAATGCAATACAACTGTTTTTACTGTGCTGAGGGCTGTTTTACATTTCACTGTAGGCTAAATGTTATTAATATTAGGCCCAAAATGGTTAAATATTGTATAGGCTATTAACCTATTTATCTTTTTGCCGTTTGTCTAAACAGGCAATCAAACAGTGGGTCTTCATTGTGTAGTGTAGGCCTAAAGCAAAAGTCAGAATTTAAGTTTCAGGGATGTACAGTTGATATTAAAGTAGCTAGATGCCGCCCTGCAGTATAAAACTACACTTCCCAGCATTCCGTTGAAGCTTGTCGACTGGCATTAAAGGGATTTTTACAACGATGAATTTAAATATATATGTGATATTAACGTTTCTATATCACTACAAATACATGCTGAAGAAAAAATAATGCGTTAATGAATATTTTGTAAATATTTTTTTTCACACAGGCATATGACGAAGCGGAAGTCGCTTCATCTTCCTTTCCTCCATTAGGTGAGTACGTGGTGGGAGCGTGTTTTCTCCGGCTCTCCGTAAAATACACATATTTAAAGATCTTTTACGTAAATATTGGCTTCGATTTAACTAAAGAACACATTTGTATTTGTTAATTTACAGATCGCAACCATGGGCCGCCGACCAGCCCGCTGGTAAGTTCTGTCCTGCATCTTTTCAGAACAGGGCCGGTTTACTGGCACGCAGAGGAAAATGGCAGCGGCTCCGGTCCGCACCATGTGCACTCTGCTAGCATTCCGACAAGCCTTGTCGATAAACCTAGACTTTTATGTTATTGTAGTATTGTAAACCGTGTCTGCCACATGGTGTGTAATGCAGTTAATGTTTTTTTCGTTATCCACACTGTCATGCTGGAATTTCACTGATAGAAAGCGCTAACGTTAGCGTGTTGAATGAGTCTTGAGCTAACTTCAGCTAACGTTAGCATTAAGCTAGCGCTAGCATCCTAGTGTCTAAGCCTAACGTTAGCCACTTTTAAACGTTTTCATGTGACGATACATGCACGTCAACGTTACAAATTACATCTTTATCCGCAAAGCTCGTCATGACAGTACAATTTTGGGGGGTTTAATCAAAGTTACCAGAGTAGTATGTCAAATTGGTTGACAGTTGAAAGCATGGCGAGCAGTCACCGTAAACATCAGAAATGGTTATTTTTGTCCCTTTTTAAGTACTTCTGTTGGTTCCAGAGACGCTCCTAAAAGGCCCCTCTACAATTTATAACGTTACAGAATCCATGTACAGCTTCTGTGCGATAACTTGACTGTGATGTTGACTTTATGCCCATCCTGCATCCTGAAAGTAATTTACTGACGTTACCCAGGGCATCAGTCATTTGATCATATGGCTGATATTCTATTTATTTGGCCAGTAACGTTATTTATATTTTATAAATGGTCTCAATGTGAGAAGCCCTCATTTTCCCCTTCTTTCAAGGTCTTCAGTGTTGGGCCTTGACTTGAAAGTAATTCACACGTCACATAGATCTGCTCTTGATGACCCTGCAGCTTATTAAGCCGACCAGTTGTGCTTCAGTGTGTTTCTGGTGTGCAATGGCTGCAGACAGTAACTCTGTGGTTGTGTATGTCCTCAGCTGGGTGGTGCTGAGTGCTTTAAGGGACCACTGAAACAAAATAGTATGACCGTCCATAGTGAGTGATAATTGATAATCCACTATCTGTAATGGTATTCACACCGGTATGAATGTCTCTGACTATATGTTGTTGTACATTTGAGAGCAATTACATTTGATTAACTCTCAAATGTGTCTGTGATAGCATTATTCCCTGTGTAATTGAACAGATGTTTGGATTATGTGATATGTTGTATATGCAGACATTTCAGACTTCTCTTTACACTGGGCTTTCTATTGTGCATGTGAACATGCATGATATAGTGTAGTTTTATTTTCGTGTGTGTACAGGTGCAATCAACACAGTGGATTACTTGAAATTCTACCTGCAGAAACAACACACTGAAAGTCTGTCGATCTCTTACATTTAACTCTCTCTCCACAGCTACCGTTACTGCAAGAACAAGCCCTACCCCAAGTCCCGCTTCTGCAGGGGTGTGCCTGGTAAGCTGCTTTCATACTTTACCCAAAAACTTTACTGAAAATGAAGAAAGTCAGGTGGAGCGGCCTGTCAGTGCAACGGCCTGTTTAGTTGTGACCTTACTGTATTAGTGTACCTTTTTTAAAGTGTTGTTGGGCTTTAACTCCAAAGTAATTCACACGTCACATAGATCTGCTCTTGATAACCCTGCAGCTTATTAAGCCGACCAGTTGTGCTTCAGTGTGTTTCTGGTGTGCAATGGCTGCAGACAGTAACTCTGTGGTTGTGTATGTCCTCAGCTGGGTGGTGCTGAGTGCTTTAAGGGACCACTGAGACAAAATAGTAATTCTGTCCATATTCATAATTGATAATCCACTTTCTCCCTATGTGTGATGTTATTTGCACTGGTATAAGTCTCTAAGACTAGATGTTGTAGTAGACTATTAAATTAATCCATCTCATTTAGGTCTCTGAAATGTGTAGGTGATAGCACGATTTCAAAGCTTTTACTCATTTTTTTCCTCAATTTTTTTGTATAGATCCCAAGATCAGAATCTTCGATTTGGGCAGGAAGAAGGCCAAGGTAGATGAGTTCCCCCTGTGTGGCCACATGGTCTCTGATGAGTACGAGCAGCTGTCCTCTGAAGGTGAGGAGCCATGACCAAACACACGGGGTGCTTTTCATTATGCTGACTTAATGCTTCCTCGCATCCTCTCTCCTCCTGTGACCCGAAAATCGCCCCCTCCTCTGCCATCATGGAGGATCTTCAAATCCCTTGAAATGCACCTCGGGGAGAGAGGAGGCTTCTGGAGGAGCTTAGTGAGGAAATACCGGTGTATCTACCAGATGTCTTTCATCAAGTGGTGTGACGCATCAATGCAGCACCTCCACCTGACAGACACAGCTGTGCAGCACTTTATAAGTAACTGTTTGGGACGAGGAGGAGATGCGTCAGCATAATGAAAAGCACCCATAGATGTACATGTGACCTACAGTTTTTTTTTTTAAGTTTTTATTTTCTCTTCAGAAACATAGACATTCAGACACTTTCAGTCCTAAATTCAACAAACCTCTTCTCACTGCTGTGGAAAGCACAGCTAGCAACCGTCCTAAACAAGAATGAAAATTGGTCTCAATGTGAGAAGCCCTCATTTTCCCCTTCTTTCAAGGTCTTCAGTGTTTGGCCTTGACTTGAAAGTAGTTCACATGTCACAGATGTCTGCTCTTGATAACCCTGCAGCTTATTAAGCCGACCAGTTGTGCTTCAGTGTGTTTCTGGTGTGCAATGGCTGCAGACAGTAACTCTGTGGTTGTGTATGTCCTCAGCTGGGTGGTGCTGAGTGCTTTAAGGGACCACTGAGACAAAATAGTAATTCTGTCCATATTCATAATTGATAATCCACTTTCTCCCTATGTGTGATGTTATTTGCACTGGTATAAGTCTCTAAGACTAGATGTTGTAATTGATAATCCACTATCTGTAATGGTATTCACACCGGTATGAATGTCTGACTAGATGTTGTCGTACATTTGATTAACTCTCAAATGTGTCTGTGATAGCATTATTCCCTGTGTAGATTCTAAGATCAGGATCTTTGACTTGGAGAATTGAACAGATGTTTGGAATATGTAATATGTTGTATGTGCAGACATTTCAGACGTCCCTTTACACTGGGCTTTCTATTGTGCATGTGGACATGCATATGTATGCATGTAAAGGATTACTTTTTGATTTTTAAACTGCAGACACTATAAATGCATAGATGTACAGTATAAATTTGCAAGTACATGTGTAGAGATTACTAATGAGTTTTGGCTAGTATTTATACATGGATGTGTGGATAAATCTGTGGCTCCTTGGAAGCTTTGGTGGTATATTCAAGTGAGGTGTTATGCATCCACCGGTGGATATACCCGTGAAAAGAAATAACCCTCAGCTAAAAAGCAAGGGCAAAGGTGGTGAACAAACAGAAAATGGATGCTTGTCCTCATATGGTCTCAGTGCAAGCTGAAGTTGAGTCACTAATGTCAGTTTGATTCTGATTCTTCTCCCCTCCCCCGTGTAGCTCTGGAGGCCGCACGTATCTGCGCTAACAAGTACATGGTGAAGACCTGCGGTAAGGATGGTTTCCACATCCGCATGCGCCTGCATCCCTTCCACGTTATCCGCATCAACAAAATGTTGTCCTGCGCTGGAGCTGATAGGTGAGAATCTGTCGTGTGTGTGTGAATGATTGCTTTAGGTTCTAATGGATACTTTGGAATTAAGAATTGGTGTCTGTTTTTAAGTCTGTGTCTCTATACCTTCTCTCACTGGACTGTTTAAATCACTGTAATGTAATGTAAATGTAATCTTATTGAAAAAATAAGATTTACTAAATATTTTTGAGCCAAATCATCACATTTGCTCCGGTCTCCATCTTCTGATTCTCAGGCTCCAGACTGGAATGCGCGGTGCTTTCGGTAAACCCCAGGGCACCGTGGCCCGTGTCAACATTGGTCAGGTGATCATGTCTGTGCGTACCAAGGCCCAGAACAAGGAGCATGTGGTTGAAGCTCTGCGCAGAGCCAAGTTCAAGTTCCCTGGACGCCAGAAGGTAAAGGAAATTGTTGCTTGGTTTCCTTGTGTTGGAACAATATCACGAAAAGAGAAAATATCAGCCGGGTTACCGTGCATCTCTCACGGTATCACGGCACGTCCGTGCAGCTTATTAAGCCGACTAGTCTCGCTGCTGTGCGGTTCTGGTGTGCAAAAGCTGCAGAAAGTGACTCTGTGGTTGTGTATGTCCTCAGCTGGGTGGTGCTGAATGCTTTAAGGGACCACTGAAACAAAATATTATGCTTCTCAAGAGCCTTTCACAGGCTTAAGTAATTTTAGCCATTTGCAGATGTGTTTTGTAACATTTTACCATGCTTTTTGGCCTGTAATTCTACTACCTAAGTCTGACATCTGTCGTTGTACTCCCTTTCAGATCCATATTTCCAAGAAGTATGGCTTCACCAAGTTCAATGCCACCGACTTCGATGACATGATGGCTGAGAAGCGCCTGATTTCAGACGGCTGCGGGGTGAAGTACATCCCCAGCAGAGGCCCCCTGACCCGCTGGAAGGCCCTTCATGCCAACTAGAGCTAGAGTCTACCAATAAAAGTGGGTTTGATTACAAAAGTGATTGTGGTGATGGCTTCCTTCATTCCTACATTGGGCAACTGTATCCAGTCTTTGTCTGTGGTACAGGGAATGTTCAGGTTTTAAGTCCTATTTAATTGATACAATCCAGTATGAAAAATCACAAATTTGCCTCCAAGAGGCTTGACAATGCGAACCACACAGGACTCATGCTGTCCTTAGACCCTTACTTTAAGTAGCAGGGATTCATGTAAGGATGCCTTTGTGCTCAACAAGTTGACTATTTCTTAGTTGTGTTAAAGGGTTCCCTCCAAATTGGTGCATAAAATTTCGCATCAAATCTTATGGACTTAATGTCTTCACTATCAAACTGCTGACTTGTAAAACTCCATCGAAGTGACTGGACATGCAGATGTATTATTGTAAACAAAATAAATAAATGCTGTCTAAAAAGAATGGCGTCCTCCCAACAGACCCCTGAATCCAACAGGAATCCTTTATTAAAATGTAACATGCAGGTGTTATATTAAGAAATATGTATTTTAGGTTAATTAAACATTCAACTTTTTTTGTACACACTGGTCAATGAAGCAGTTTAAATTAGTTTTTTTTTTGTGAACCGCAATTGATTCATAACCCCAGAGATGTTGGCTAAGATGAATTACAACCTAAATAACACCAATATGAATCAATGATCCTACATAACTCCATTGTAAACCACCATATTTCAGATTGTGAACTCAAACTTGATTACGTTGCACTGTGGCAGGATTCTCAATCACATAAGAATCACGGGATCCCAAAAATCCATGTTGTCATGCTCCATCCTAATGCTTTTTTTTTGTGATCAAATGTTTTTATTCAGTATAGTCACACAGGGTGGCAGAGCGCCATCACATGGTGCTCTTTCAAATTACAAACCATATGCTGAGACATAAGAACGTGTCCCATGGCCAAAAAACTGAGGAAAGCCAGGAAGGAGGGAGACATAACAGACACAACAGTAATGTCTGCAGCTTACAAATGAGACCTACACAAACAGACAGACATAGAGAGATAGACATAAGGGACCAAACTTGCACAAATGGAAGTAAGAAGGCTATTAATAACACAAGTCTACAGCATGGATTCCAAGGATTCAGCAATGTTGAGCCAAATTTAAAGTCCTTTCTGATACTCCATTTATGTGAGCTGTAGAGAGCTCCATATATACGACATCCAAAAAAGAAAAGGGTCAATGTACGAATAGACAAGTCATGATGTGGTTTCCAACGGGTTGCAATCATTCTCTTAGCAGCTGTAAGTCCAGCAAATACAGCACGCTTTTTGAATTTTAGAGAGCTGAAGGGCTGACAAATCCTTCAGAATCAAAACACTGATAGGAACAGGTACAGTATCATTAATCAAGGCAGATATTTTGGATGCAATATTGTTCCAGAACTGACAAACAGGAGAGCAATCCCAGATCATGTGAAGATATGTGCCATCCTAATGTGTTGGTGTCTAAACTGTCTCACGTCAGTGTCCTGCGAGCACTGGCAGCTCCGGGCGTGGTTTAGGTGTGTGATGACGCCGTACGTACGTGATAGACAGATGGTTCATCCAATTACCTGCCAAACCTTTTCCCAAACCATTTTCAGTGACTGCTCCTCAGATGGTTTGCATAACATCTGGCGCATCAGATCTTGATGTGCAGAAAGTAATGTTAATGTAGAGCTGGCCAATATATCGATATTATATCTATTGTGATTTGAGACTAGATATCTTAGATTTTGGATATCGTAATATGGCACAAGTGGTGTCTTTTCCTGGTTTTAAAGGCTGCATTACAGTAAAGTGATGTACTTTTCTGAACTTACCAGACTGTTGTAACTGATCTATTATTTCCCTTTACCCACTTAGTCATTATATCCACATTACTGATGATTATTTATCAAAAATCTCATTGTGTAAATATTTTGTGAAAGCACCAATAGTCAACACTACAATATCATTGCGGTACCAATATCAAGGTATTTGGTCAAAAATATTGTGATATTTGATTTTCTCCATATCGCCCAGCCCTATGTTAATTCCCCTTTATTAGGTCACGCTCTTCACCGCATGTTAACCATGAACAGTGGCTGTCAAGTCAACTTCAAAAGTAACTGCTGCTACACTTTCTCTATATTCTCCAGTGTTATTTCCATGGTCATTTTAGCACTGCAAATGACTTCCTGTAGGGCATGTAGTTCACCTGTAAAAAGTGAGTTATGTAGCTATGTAACAACAGTTGGATTAGGACATTGTATAGTTTTTTAAATAGTGCTTAAGTTCTCTGAATAATTAATTATTCCTTATTATAAAAGTAAGACCTCTTCAGAGGACAGACCAGGTATGATCTACAAAGATGTACAGTGGTTAAGAGACGCAGATGCTTACTGTACATTCCCACGTATAAAGCTCATAAACTACTGACTTAAAATAAAAAGGGAAGTGTGTGTGTGGTTGTGACTAGTGGTGTAGTGTAATGTACTGTAGTGGGTATACTGTAGTGTATATTAGCCAGAATCTGCCTTTGGGGGAGGGGGAGTCATGTCATAGTGGTGGGTCTGGGTGTCCTCCCGAGAGAAGTTTTGAGCATCGACAACTTCATTTCCTGCATTCGGATACACTTTCATGCACCAATTTACGGTGGAAATACCTTTATTTAAGCCTATGTGAAGAAGAAAAACATGACAATTCAAAATGTACCAAAAATATAATTGAAAGTATGTTTTTTCATGTCATTGGGCATTTTTAAGTGGGTATATGGAAATCCTGAAGCTTTCTTAGTGGGTATACTGCGTATACCTGCGTATCACTTAGAATACACCACTGGAACTTGTGACGACCCTCTCCACCATGTCTGGCTGTGTGGCTGCTTTCCTTGCAGGTACTGCAGGTGGGTGTGGCAGAGGGTCCTGAGCTCATTAGTTCCACTGGCAGCACCTGGGCTCTGTGGGCTAGTGAACTTTTAAAAGGCCTCTTGGATACAGTTGTGGTCTCTCCTTGCTGAGTGACACACCATCATACTAAATGCTGGTTAAAAACAAGCAATACACCTTATTTGTTTGATAGTGAATACTTTGTAAGAACACTTCTTTTGTTAGGATTCAAACCTTAACGATTAGTTGTTTTAGCCGCTAGGTGGCAGCACAACAAGCTGTAAACACCCAGTCAGGAGCATGAAAGTAAAGCAACATTCTGGAAGAGAGGCAGAATGTCTTTAAGAATCTAAAGCAAGTCCAGTTGCCCTGGAGGTATTATCCTCAACTCACTGCAGCCGTGTCTGAAAGTCTCCAGTGTGGGCGACATCTCGCCCAACATCGAGCTGTACCTGCAGACTCTACACTGGTTTCATCACCGTAGAGTTATTCGTACCTATTATAGTGTTGAGGATTTGGCTCGGTTCTGGACCTTCGGGCCCTATGGCCTCTAAAATCTGACTCCAATTCAAACTTGCCCCTCCTCAGTGTATTTGTTGATCCATAACCAGTACACTGAAATGACTCAAGGAGACAAGATTCTTAATGAACTCACTTTTAGTAACAGTATTTTAAGATACAAACACATATGTGGGCTCGAACAAAAGACTAAGTATTCCCTAGCAGTCAGACAAAATGTGGGACTCAGGTCCACTCAGCCTTGAGAGTTCAAGAGCCCCGATTCTATCTCCCCCTACACTATTTATCCTCTCCTTCAGGTCCTGTTGCCAGGCAGAATGTGTTTGTTTGTGTGGTGTGGTCTTCATGCACCCCCGTCAGGTGTCTGCCTGTTTCCACTTCCTCCTCCTTGCTCTTCGTGACTGTTTTACCATGCATAAATACCCACACGTCTCTAACCGCTATCTAGCAACTGTTTCCTGTTACCTCAGTCTTCTGACATACAATGACATTTCTCAACTATGTTGAACTATAACAGAACACTTCTAAATAATAAAACACATCTCAACAATAGGTACATAGAGTATTAAACTGTCGAAACCAGAGTGTCCATGAGATGAATTGGTTCAGCCATTGACACATTGTAGAATCTCTGACTTCAATGTGACATTACTAAAAGACGTTACTGCTCGTCATGTCCCCTCTATGCCCATCTACCTTTGCAGAATTCTGCATAGTGGACTGCGGCTACAAGAGGGTCATCTATGCTGTAAACAAGATTGACCTGCATTTGAACAGGGAGGGTGGCTCAACACCTGAAAAGAATTGAATTATTCCATGGATAACAATCTTCTTCTTCTTCATCCAACCTGGTTAACCCTCTGAGGAAGATGTTTGACAACACCCCTACTCAAAAAGCGATATTACAAAATCTAATTTGAGACATTTATTTACTATTTTATTCATAAAAATTATAAATATAAATATATATTATGCTACTTTTGTGAACCCAAGACTTTTGTAAACTCGTTTTAAGCACCAAAACTATTGAATGTAGGTATGTTTTCACAAACGATTTGAGGAATATTTCTGCTTTAGGGCCAAATGATCTCTTTATACTGTACATTGCTCTGGAACAATTTGGGGCATCACTATACAGAAAGCTGAGTTGGTTCTGAACATTTTGAAATGAAACACATGGAGATCAATTATATGCAAATACCCTTAAAATGAGAATTCAAGAAGATATCTATATATAAAAATACCCTAAGACCTCAGAGGGTTAAATACGATATATTTCCTTATCCCCTTCTGTTGGAGTATTCATACTGGGTAACAGGGAATTAGAGCTCTCTGGGGATTAGTGGACACCCAAATATAAATAACGTCAACATACTACATTTCTTTGTATGTGAATGACAAACAGAAATAATATATATTTCTTCATGTGTAGCCCATTTAACATATAACACCTGAAATATTTCCTTATTTTGGACACTTTTGGTCATTTTATATCTTCACATGAATGTGTCCAAACTCTAGGTGTCATTGTATATAAATAAATGAAAAGGACAGTATTGTTTTGGTTTTAGTCTTTTTTTTCTTTCTTTTTTTTTTATATAAAACAACTTTATTCTAATATTTAGCAACACTGGACATCTGATCCTATAGCATGTGTGAGTCAGTTTTCCCTGCAATATAAAAGGAAGTATATGAGTAAGATGCTATATTTAGAGACTCCACCCTGTTTCTCAACTCCAGCCTTTTTATTCACGCCCATTTTTTTCAAAAATACCGGGTTGCAAAATGACACTACGCATCCCTTACTGCAGAAACGACCATTTTCCACTGGATCTGACAAGTTGAAGGTCGCACTTTGTTTGACTTGTGATACCAGGCAGACGAGTGCATGTGTGTGATTGTGAGAGAGAATGATGAGAGCAACAAAGAGGAACAATGCAGTAGATTTTCACACTGGAGTGAGACTTTAAGAGGGTAAGAGAACTAAAACAGAAAGAAACTAAAGACAGGAAAAGATTGAACTGGTTAATATGTACAAAATGCTACAGTTTATCAAGACATTGTAATGCCATTTATCATTTCACATGGATTTTGATATCTACAGTACACTTCTGACTCACTTAATAATCAAGTGTTTCACTATGAAAGATGTTTCTCTAAATGTATCTTTATATGAATTCCTTGAAGGTTTTAATATGAAAGTTGAATAAAAGGGGACAAAGGGAGTACAGTACAAAAAAACAACAATCTTTTGACTTATTAACATGAAGAAACTCTCTTGCCAGCCAAAGATCCGTAGCCTGCAGTCAGACTGGTGGGCAGAGGAAATACAGAGAAAGTCCCTCCCCCAGGAAACTCAGACCAGACGCAGCTTCAAGTTTCACTAGAGAGGAGAGGGCAAGACACAACAAGTCCAACGATCCAACAAGCTGGTAAGTAGCAAACTCTCACTGGGGAATGTGATTTGGTAACCTAATGTGTGTATGTTTGAGACAGAGACAGACAGAGAGAAACAAAACATGCTCCACTGTGACTGTTCATGTACATGATACATGATCACGTTCATGTATATATATACATACACACGCACACACACTACCGGTCAAAAGTTTGGCGTCACTTAAAATTTCCATTCCACTCCGTTACAGACAGAATACCAGTTGTATTGTTGTTTTAACCAGGGCAGCAGTTTCCAGATGACATTATGTGCTTACATAATTGCAAAAGGGTTCTCGACTGTTGGAGAAAGAAGTGGCTGATCTTTAATGTAATATCTACATTGCCCATTATCAGCAACCATTCATCCAATGTTCCATAGACACGTTCTGTTTACTAATCTGATATCAAGGCTAACTGAGAAAACACTGAAGAACCCTTTTGCAATCATGTTAGCACATAATGTAATCTGAAAACTGCTGCCCTGGTTAAAAAAACAATGCAACTGATCTCAGCTGGTATTCTGTTGATAATGGAGTGGGATGGAAATTTCTAAGTGACCCCAAACTTTTGACCGGTTGTCACATGTGTGCTGGTGCAGCTGTTTTGTTTGTTTAGATTTGCACAACAATATGAAGTAGCAGCCAAGGCCCCTCACTAACGGGGTGGGTAAAGGTGAGTAGGTGCGAGCGGCTGGGTGCTTGGGGTTTGTGTTGTTATGCAATGTGCTGTTTTGTGTAATGTGGTCACGATTCTGTGAAATGTTGATGTAATATATTAGTGGAACTCACACTATGTAGTTCTTTTAAAAATGATATTTGGATTATCCTTTTAGAAAGGCCTGACCAGGGACTGGGGTTGCAAATTAGCCTATTGGCTAGAAACACATCTACACATATTGTTTTGGCTTTGACTGTGATGATTATTTATGTAATAATGTGCATTGCATTGTCCCTGACAAACTAATAAATAAATAAAAAACAGTGACTGGAAGAGTTAATAGCAGACGAAAGACAACGCTGAGGTTTCCATAGAGATTCAGAAGCTGAACTTTGCACACAAAATGTGTAGCTTCCCAAGTATGATGCATTACAGAATGTACAAGTAGAGATGAAATTATTAGTCAATGAATCCATAAAGACAAAGTCATTATTTGAGCATAAATGCCAAACATGCCATTGTTCCAGTTTTCCAGCTTATAATGAGGCAATTTTAATAATCTAAATTTATTAATTAATTTTGAGGTTTGAACTGGTGGTTGGACAAAATAAGGGTGCACTGTAAAACAGAAAAAGCTGTAAAACAACGGATAATGTCCTGGCAGAAAATTACCAGTACATTTTCCGTAAAGTTTACGGACATTTCTGTTAATCCTAAAACAGAAAAGTCTGTAGATTTACAGTATATCCTCTGTATATGTAAATGGACATTTCTGTTAATTAAAAAAAAATCTAAATACAGAAAAACACCTGTAAAGAATCATTACAGAAAATTCCTTCACGTTAACACAGTATGTTAGCTTGTATTTCTACGGACTTTTCTTTTTACTATTGTACAAACCAATTGATTAATGGAGAAAATAATCAGCAGATTAATCCATAATGAAAATAATAATTAGTTGCAGTCTGATACACTCTGAATGCTATTTTTAGGAGATATGAACAAGTGTTAGTCTATATGTCTGTTATATTTGTTTTCATTTTATATTAAGTGTACTGTTACTGTAACCTTTGTTGGCTATAAAGGAATAGTTTGACATTTTGGGAAATACACTTGCTTTCGTGCTGAGAGTTAGATGAGAGGATTGAGACCACTCACGTTAACGCTACGTTTAAAAAAATATATATATTTATATTTATTTATCCAGGTAAGTCGATTGAGAACAACTTCTCATTTGCAACGACGACCTGTCACATTCACACAGTGCCACATTCATACCTGGAAGCTGCCCGGTACAACCACAGTCTGATCTGCTGGCCACTGAGCAGCTCCACTGGAGCGGTTGGAGGTTAAGGGCCTTGCTCAAGGGCACCTCAGTGGTGGTAACGAGGGAGGGACAATTATTTGACCAAATGTATTTCCCAAAATGTCAAATTTAACGCAAAAGAAAAGCTACAGTTCTTATCCACATTTGTAAAGTGCGTGCAATGATCCACAGTGTATTTAGAGTTTCTGCTGCTTCAGCAGTTTTGTGTGCACACACTGTATGTTTAATCAAATCTGATCTTCCCTGCATGTTTTCCTTCACACACAAGGTAACTGTCTCCTGCAGCTCTGAGCCATGAGGTCCTCTTCCCTCCTCCTACTCTCCTTCCTCTTGGGTGCATGTGACGTTCGAGGGACGTCAGATTTTAGAATCTGTGCCTTCAACCTTCATCACTATGGGGATTCCAAGTCCCAGAACAGCATCGTCATGTCTATTCTTACCAAGGTAAGACAAAGACAAATGGATACTTTTGATATTTTCTATAACATCAGTGGGCAAATGTTTTTATTTATTCCCTTTTACATTACTCAATTATTTAGCACATACACAGTATCAATGCTCATTAATAATAAAATACTCTCTGGGGACTTCTATCAGTACAAATGACGAAGTACAAAGTTAGAGGACAAATCAACAAATGTCAACATTCCTTTTGTTTTTACCAACTTTTCTTAAAGTGCTCATATTATGCTTTTTGGCTTTTCCCTTTCCTCTATTGTGTTATATTTATTTTTGTGCACATTAGAGATTTACAAAGTGAAAAAGCCCAAAGTCCCCCCCAAAGGGACTTACCATCTCCAACAGAAAACACTGTTCACAAACTGCTCCAAACAGCTCTATTGTAGTCCAGCCTTTACTTCAGAGTCAAACGTTTGTAACACGCGTTATGATGCTCACCTAGCTGCTAGCATGGCGTGCCCTCATACTCTGCTTCTGACTGGCTAGTAGTCCTTACCTAGCTACTGCACATGTGCTACTCCCAACAAAGATGGAACAGAAGTGAGAGGTCTCACTCTGTAGCTAAAACAGAGAGCTCAACACACAGGGTGAAAAGAGGAGCTGCCGCAATATGCAGTACAACAAAAAATATGGTGTTTTTTGAAAATTAAACCACATCAGCCTATTCTGGTACAACCTCTAAATACAATTATGAACCTGAAAATTTGAACTTTAAAGTGCCCATATTATGAAGAAATCACTTTTTCTGGGATTTGGGGTGTTATTTTGTGCCTCTGGTGCTTCCACCTGCATACAAACTCTGAAAAAAACCATCGATGCTGTTTTGAGTGAGATACAGGTTTCTGAATGTGTCCTGCCTTCAGTCTCCTTTGTGACCTATTTTTTGAAAATTAAACCATGTAAACCTATTCTGATACAATCTCAAATTACAATTATGAACCTGAAAATTAGCATAATATGGCCACTTTAAGTAAGAAAAGTATGCAAGAGTGATTTTAGCTGGGGTAATGGCTTTTCAGTGACACGCCTATCAAGACTACTGCAAGGCTATGGAATGCAGACTGTAAAAATAAAGCAGTCCCCTTATTTACCCCTTTTCACTGTAATAATAGATTATATCTTGTGCATGAATACCGCGAGTGGCCACTGGGCATATTGGCAGCAAGGCTAACATGGCAGCAGCATATCCAGCTCTCTTACTCCATGGTCTAGGCCCACTACCATGGTTTTCACAAGCAATAACATAGCCAGTGTTCTTATACCCAAAATGCAACATCCACTTCGGTGTGTTACCATGCAAATCACCTTTTTCATTTTGCCGTGATGTGTGTTGTCCCAGATCATCGCTCGCTGTGATGTGTGTTTGCTCATGGAAGTGAGAGACACTAAAGAAAAAGCTGTACCACTGCTGATTAACAGCCTCAACAGGTGATCTCTCTCACACACACACACACACACACACACACACACACACACACACACACACACACACACACACACACACACACACACACACACACACACACACACACACACACACACACACACACACACGGAGCAGTATCAACAGTTTTACCCACTTCTGTCTGTGTCTCCTCAATATTCAGCTATGACACGGATCATGATTACTCATCTGTGTCCAGTGGGAGACTGGGCAGGTCTGCCGGATACCAGGAGCAGTATGTGTTTGTTTACAGGTGAGCTGATCCTGTAGACTTGTGCTACTTACTGTATGCAGAGTGGTTAACCAAGCTGTGATGCAGCCTCAGTACAGGCAGTCATGTTGAGGTTGTACTGTGTTTGTCTGAATGTGTGCAGGACTAATACAGTGACAGTCACAGGCAAGTACCAGTACCCAGACGATCGACCCGGAGATGTCGATGCTTTCTCCAGAGAGCCTTTTGTCGTCCGCTTCAAAGCCCCCACGACAGGTCAGTGCTCTGACGCTCAGGATTCCCTTCTAAGGCTACATCTAAGCTGGCTGAGTGCCGTGAGCGTGGCGTTTCTGTTGCGTGTCAGTTGCGTGGATTTTTCGATGTCTTTACACACCAGAAACGTGTCTGACGCGGCTGCTGCTACTGCTAGCCTTGTCTGCACACATGTATGTTTCCAAATGATGAAAAATGAAATAATAGTGTGTCCTTCAACTGATTTGATTACAGGAAAGACAACGCTGGCAGTATTGACGGGAAAATAGGCTCCAGAATATTCTGTATTGACAGGTGCAATATTTGAGAATCGATAATTACAAATTCTTTTAAATTACATTTATATCTGGTCAAAACCTAGAGACTTTCAAACATCAAAATGTCATTTATTAAATGTATTTGTGTCAAAATGACATATAAACATCTTTTCGTATTCTATTTTGCCTGGAAACGCTTCCAACGCGCTTGCATGTTGCATGAAAAACGCGTTTTCGGGCCGCGCCTGAGACGTGCATGTCACGCAGGCAGTGTGAACGCTCTAATCTGTTAACATGGGAGCCGAAATAAAAACGGACACGCCACGCAGCTGACACGATCACGCCACGCAGCCAGTGTACACGAGCCCTATTATCTTTTGCTGCATTTCAACTCGCGTTCACACTACAGCAGCGTTTCCGAGCCCCTAAAACGGAGACACTTGGAAACACTGCTGCCCCCGTTGTAGTCTGGACGGGCACAAACGGTGACCCTTTGAAACATTGATGCACTTCAGTCAGTCTTATCAGGCCTTTATTAGATAGGGTTACATGCCTTTCAGTACCAGTTCCACCTCGTCGTTGGTCCAAGCTTATTAATCCCTGCTCTTATTTTTCGTCATTATTGTTCTTTCCCCAAAGTATCTTCTGTATTTTCGACTTCTACATCCATGATTTTTAAACGCAGGGTAATGTCAGACAATCTGCTTCCTGTTTACACCGGCATGCGCACACCCAGTGTGTGTGAATGGTCATGTGTTGTCAGTTGTGTTAATATGTACGGATATTAGTACTGGAGCTCTAACGTATATGTTATCGGTGATTGTAGTTGTAGCCTAAGATAATGAAGCACCTTTCCCTGCACCCTCCCTCCCTCTACCCCCCCCTCCATATTCAGATATAAAGGAGTTTGTCCTCATACCTCAGCACACCACTCCAGTCAACACCACTAAAGAGCTTGATGCACTGTATGACGTCTTGCAAGATGTGAGGAAGATGTGGAAAACCGAGGTGAAAGCTGAATTTGCTGAATGTTTATGGTACTTTGAAGTGTAAGAGTGTGTAGCCTTACCATCAGTGTTGTTGTGTACGTGTGTGTATATGAGCAGAATGTGATGCTTCTCGGGGACTTCAACGCCGACTGCGGCTACCTTGCTAAGAAGAACAAGAAGAATGTGCGTCTGATTACGGAGAAGAACCTCACTTGGCTCATTCCGGAAGATTCTGACACCACTGTGCGATTGTCCACCTCCTGCACCTATGACAGGTAAACTCACACTCGTTAAGGCTTGGCCCCCATCAGACCTGGGTGGGCTTTAGTGTGTAACTTTTTGATATTAATGAACGTCCGTTACATTGAAGCGATTGCCAAATGAGTTGTTACAAAGCTAATTAAGACTATCAGCTCCACACAACTCTCTCTGGATATCTCAGTATGACTATGTTCAGAAGATTGTGTTGTCCGGCGACTTTCCCAAACAGAAACTTGAGTAAAGATAATTACCTCTTCTAAAGAGTCCATCATGTTTTTTTAATCCTCCGTGTCCTCCTTGGCTACTAGCAACTGTGTGGAGGAGGGGAATGGGGGCGGTGCACGATCACCTAGGCTTGTATCATGTGGACGTGGCAACAGTGTTGTTGTCATTGCTTAGAATTCCTCATGGGGGCGACAGTAACTACGCACTATAGCTTTAATGTTCCGCTTTTTGCCCTTATTCCAAAAAAGACAATATCCGTCTAAGCTCTTTACATGGCTAATGACGGTGAATATTCCACTAATAATACCGTTTACATGCAGCTGTGCAAAAGAAGATTTTTTTTTTTAAGTTTTCCATCGTTGGCAGACTTGTTGGACCATGCACACACAGCCTCCCTCTTTTAATCCTTCAACCACCTTCTTGGTTGGCGTTGCGATGTTTGTGCATATCCAAAAACCTGTTTACATCCAAGTCTTTCATAATGTTTAAAAGAAGCCGTGTTTCTCCTTCTTTTCTTTTGGCCATACATCTCTACTGCCGACCTGCAAACGGTTGGCTGGTTGGTTTACAACAACCATAGCAACGTACAGATCTGACCGTAAGACATAAACAAGCAACGGGCCATAAACTGCAGTAGAAACCCTGATTATGACGCAAATAACAGAAGCACTGCATATGTCAAAAGAATGCCTCTAAAACAAGAATAACACTGGCATATACCACGTCTAAATCATAAAATGTTAATTTCGCAAAAGGCCTTATTCTGAATATCCAAATGGAATACGCTCTTTCAATAACCCGTATCAAATTCGGAATTATTGTCATATTTGGAATAATAGAGGAATATTGGTGTGCATAAAAATGTACTCAATGTCATGTACCTATCTGACATCTGATGTTGTCTGAAGGATCTAACTACAGGGTAGTGTATTTGCACCCTCTAGTGTGTTGTCCCTGTGCCTGTTAGTTTGTGTGAGTATGTCTCCTACATCCTCTGTGACCAGCGCGGAGGCAAACCTGACTGAACGTGTTAACAGAGTGAGCGAACCTTTAGCTGTTCAAATAAACACGGTATCAACAGGAAGCATGGAGGAGAGAATGAATCTGTGTAGCTTAATTAACCTGGGCTCGGTGAGCAAAATACTGATGTGTGAGCAGGCCTTAATTCTTTAACATGCCTTCATATTTTGAGTGAGAAATAAATCAGTAAAATGTGTGTAACAGGATCGTTGTGAACGGGGAAAAGTTTGCCGGTGATGTTGTGCCTTCTTCAGCCACCCCGTTTAACTTCCAAGTGGAATACCAACTTACAGAGGAGCAGGTAATACTGTGTGTTTGTGTGTGTGTGTGTGTGTGTGTGTGTGTGTGTCTTCATCGATAAAATGTTAATGTAATAAACATCCCAAAACAGTAAAAATATGCCAATACCACAATATAAAACCCACATTCTGTTCTACAGACGGAGTCACCCTGACGTCACTCTAACACAAAAATCACTTCCGGGTAGACAACTGACAGTTGACTTATAATGTGCAGATATGTGAAATCTGCAAAATTGTTTATTTCTGTTGTCATTATCAATGTTTAAAGACATGAAGGTAAATACGGACGTCCAACCTAAATGACATCTCTGCTGTGCTTATTTTCTGTCCTGTGTAGCTTTGCGAGCAGCTTCGATAAACCAAATCTAATGTTACAAACGGCAACATGTCACCGCCGGTCGGTCGGGGTGTCATTTTCTTTAGTCTGTGGCCCAACAGGTACATTAGGTCTCCATCCTAATGTTGTGAGAAAGTGTTGACATGAAAGCACCAAACATGTTCTCTCACGCTCTGCGCCGTTAAATTGTATGTGGCCCCGAGACTCTGGAACTAACTTCCCATTCATATAGGTCCTCCTGTACTGCCGAGATCTTTAAGTCTCGTCTTAAAACACATTTTTATTCTTTGGCGTATGATTGAGTTTAGGGACATTTGTATAGAAGTGTGTTGTTTGTATGATGTTCATTATGTCTATATTTTTATTGTCTTCCTTTGTTTTTATAACATCATATAACTTTGTACAGCACTTTGTTCAGCCTAGGTTGGTTTTAAATGCGCTCTATAAATAAACTGACTTGACTTGACATGTACGGGACGCAGGAGTTTTCTACCTGGAAGTTATTGTAAACAAACATTGTGATTGGCTCTGTAGGTGTGTGCTGAGGTTACTGAAGTTTTTGTTCTGTGGTTTGTGTTCAGGCGCTGGAGGTGAGCGACCATTACCCAGTGGAGGTCCTGCTGAAGAACAGCGGGCTTCTCAAAGCGGGGCGCATGCTGAGAAACGTTGCGTTCAAAGTCTCCTCTACTGGTGGCACTCCCTTGGCATTAATGTTTGTCCTCAGTTCCCTTGTTTTCCAAATGTTATCGTCATAGTTAAAAACAATATCAATGTGGTTTCTTGTCATCTCAGTCCAAGGACAATCTCAGGGAAGCGAACTTCACCAGCTGATGAGAATTTCATGATTCCCCAACACTGGGTGTCCAACACTCCACAGAGCCGCTCTCCATGTTGGGTTCAGTGTTAGGAAAAACCACAGGAAATGTCCCAACTGTTGACATTTAGCATAATGTATTCCACCATTTTGCACAATATTAACTACCTTTGTATCTGGTATGGGTCAATTTAAAGAATCTTTGCTTCACTGCACTGCAGACAAAACAGTACATATGCTGGCGGATGTGAAAAATGTTGATAACTCGTTTCCTCAAATGAGTAATAATCTCTCCACTTAATGTACAGTACCAGTCAAAAGTTTGGACACGCTTTCCCATTTAAGTGAATGAGAAAACATGTTAAAACTTTTGACCAGCACTGTTAATTTGATCCTTTGGTTTATTAAAGTTGTACCTTTTTTTTGCTAATGCCTTCAAAGTGATCCGAGGCAGAGAGGATCAGGTGCACACAGGTGCTACAGAATGCTAAAGCAGCTGTTTCTATAAAGTGGATGTGATCTGCAGTATTATCCTAAATGTTGTAGAAATCTCTTATTCTGTCAAATACATCTCAGGCATATCAAAGATAACGGAACAGTGTCAAAAACCAGAAGTATCTCCATGTGTCTCAGCCCGAGATCCAAATCCGAGTGTCCAGTTTTGATCAATGTAGTTAAAGGTAGGGGTATGGGGAAAGATATATATAAAGCATAGTATCCCAATATTTTCTGTGGCAATACTGTATTGATACACGGACGCACAGGCTTTGATTATATAAATTACTTGTGAAAATTTACAATAATAAAATCAATAGCTTTTTTAGTCTACTCCCATTTTGCAGTAATAAAATCAAAGCAAGATGGACAAACAGACACATTTTGATTTTATCATTTAGAATAAACATACTGTATGTTGACAAAGTTTTCCTTTTGAGGACATAATTTGAAGTTGGAAAAAAGTTAATAAATTGCAATATATCACAGAATATCGCAAGTATGGTGATATTGTATCGTGGGGCCAGTACTAGTCAGAGGGCATGTATCATTAAGCTGAGAGAACAAATGAAGTAATTCAAATGAACAAACTGAGGCACCGAAATAATTACACGGAGCACATGAATTACTAATGTGGTGGTATAATAGTATTTAATCATTTTGTCTGTGAAATATAGAAGGAAGGTTGTTGCTACTATTATTAAATGTTGATGCCTTATACAAGCTATATGCACATACTCTTTTCAACATATTTGTTTTGTAATGCCATGTATAATAAATTGCATAAACTCTGTGGTGACTTGGTTTTAAGTAAACATTTCTGAGAATAAGGAAGGCAAAGTCTGTGTCATAACCAAAAACAAGATGTTCTTTCGTTTTTATTTCCTTCCTCTCTTTCTTTTTCTCCTCATTTTAGTATTTAGTATTTTATTTGCCATCTTATTCTCCCATTCTGTGTTTTGGAGCAAACCTTGTCCCCTCGTTATTCTCTAAATGATCACAGAGACTTTAACATAAGAAACTTGCAAATATTGGGTAACAGGGAAAAGAGAAGGAAGCAGCCATTTAACAGTCCTGAAAACTACTCAATGAATACAGTACGTGTTTGTGCATGTGATGTACTGTACCCAAAACATATTCTTTGTCATAAATATATAGATTAACAAACGTAACTATATAAAATATTTAGACACAATTCACTGTGAGTCAGGAACTCCAGTTATCTTATTTGTTTAGTTTTGGAATGCAGGAAAAACTACTTTCAGAGTTGACTTCCTGTTGTCCTACGTTGCCAGACCTCCACAGTGCTGTGTCACCCAAACATAGTGATCTTATCAGCAGATTCAACCACTCAGTCAGATGCGTTACTGCAGCCATAGTTGTCGTAAATTGTTAATATTTGTTGCTTTGGAATTTGGAGTTCAATTACCTTTCAACTTTAGTTTTTACAGTGTGTGTGTGTGTGTGTGTGTGTGTTTTATGGGGAGCACCTAAAGCTCTTCCCAGGCCGCATGTGTGGTCCCTGCATTTGCCTAATTTTAGGAATTACTGCCGCAGGCTGTGGGATTTCATCAACTGACAATTCCATTCCTGGAGTCGTGCCATTTTACAGAGAACAGTGGTGTAATTTCAACCCCACCCTGAGCTCAGACAGTGCCTCCACCTCCTGTAGCATCTAATGGCAAAGTCAGTGCATCTCATATTATTTACTACCAATGCATTTAAACAAAACAAAAAAAGTTGTTTAAAGCTACAATGTGTAAGAATTTCTACCATCTAGCGGTGAAATTGTATATGACAACCAACTGGATTTTACTTTATAGGCCCCCCCCCCCATTCCGAACTCAATTTAACTCCTACGGTGGCCGAACCTGAAATTAGCGACGACGTCGTCCGTGAGTGGTCCTTCCAGTGTAGTTTTACGTTATTTTTGTAACCATTTCATTGCTAACATCAGCTATCAGGTTCCCAAACATATGTAAGGTAATGTTAGTAAAGTATCAGTGCTATCGTTATTCTGTATATTGTACAAGATTAATAGTGTAAGGCAATGTTTACAGTGTAGGAGAGAAGCAACGGAGGTTTGTGTTTTTAATATATTTCTCGGAGAAGTATGAACAATCATGTCAATGAAACCGAAATTAGCTCTCAGTGTCTCCATCGTTTACACGCAGCTATTCTAGTTGTAGCTAGTCAGTGTTACAACTCCATTACATGAGTCGTCTGCCAGGGAAATCACGACACATATGATTACGTTACAAGGTAGACAATCCTTTTTCATCATTGACGCGAGGAAAAGTATCCTAGACGTCGTTCTAGCGTTATGCACAACCATGTCAAGCAAGTAGCAACTATTAAACTTTGAAATTACACAAATAGGCTGAATTACCTGTCGAGAAGAAAGCAGGCAACTTCGGTGTCCCTTTTAAAATCCTTGCTCCTTATAAGCTCTTTCCATCTTGGAAAAGCCACTCCAATATTAACTTTGGTCTTGTTGCTTTGCCTGTCGTGTTGTCATTTTAATTCTCTTTTTAACTTCCTTTAGTTACATGTCCTCGAGAATAGGCACAACAGGCTTTCAAATCTGCCGGCAGTGAGTTGCAAGTTATCTTCTCCCCCTCCCTCCCTGGCATGCGTCACAGTAAGTGCCATTGAGTGAAAGCGCGAAACGCGAAGGTATATCCCTATTACGTATTTTATAGGGCTGCACAATTAATCGAATTTTAATCACGATCACAATTTTGTCTTCCCACGATCAAATTTGCGTGATCGAGCGATATTTAAAATGCGTCATTCCGTTCATAGAACGCTCTTTTTTCAAAGTTTTTGCAAAGACATTCTAGCACTCCATAAACCACTCTCTGATCACGTGCCTCCATGAGCCAATCAGAGTTGTTCCCTGCACAGCGCAGCTTTGTTTTTAGTATACAGTCACAGAGGACAGAGTAACGTGAGGAAAATTCCACAACAGGTCATCATAAGCCGGTCACGATGTTTACCAGTTTACCAGTAAACGCAACATTTTGTCCCGTCTGTTTTGTTTTTCAGACAACAGCAGTGACCAGTGCTAGTTTGTGTCTTTTAGCTCATAGCTTTAGCAGCAAACTGTTGGACGTCCCGCTGTTGGAATCCTCTATAGTGAAATGTAGTCACACTACACCGTTTAGCTGTCGGCATTTTAGCCGTGTTTAATCCAGTTACTACTGTGGCTAATGGTTACCTGCTGTGTAACGTGTTATTAGTGTTTACTAGCGTGACATGCAGCGATGTTTCGGAGCATCAGAGCGCAACGCAGACATGTAAGTAGCAGTGTAATGAGCCACCGAAATCCGCGTTGCTATTTCGTCAGGTAGATACCTTACGGCAAAAATGGCATACTCCTTCACAATATCCTACAATAAAGGAGGAATGTAGCACAATATGGATGTATTAGCAGGAATGTAGCACAATATAGATGTAAAAGCAGTTATAATTAGCCTATGTGACAATTAAAAATTTGTTTTGGTTAACATCAACAAATAATCGTGATAATTAATCGTGATCTCAATATTGATCAAAAATAATTGTGATTATCATTTTGGCCATAATTGTGCAGCCCTAGTATTTTATATATATATATATAGAGAGAGAGATCCTTTTTATTAATTCTTTGCAGGAAATTACAGTGTCACAGCAGCTTCAAGACAGACATAACACCACACATTTATTCAAATATATCCATACCAATAAGTTAAAATACAAAAATATAAATCAAAGAAAGTTATTTTTGTGCATTATAGAGTCATATAGCAGCTGGTATGAAGGACTTCCTATACCACTCCGACTTGCACATTGGTGCCATCAGTCTTTGACTGAAGGTGCTGCTGTTTGCAGTTGAAAATTAGCCGACTGGCTAACACTGGCGCATTTACAGAAATGTTCATTAATGTGCATTGTCCTAATCAAATAAATAAACTGCTGTTTATCAACTTCAGGAGGTGGAGTGTGTGTACAGGGTTGGTCAGTATTGATCCTAGTTTATTTAATGTTCTGGCCACCGCCACCTGCTGGACCGTCTCTAGTTCAGCCCCAACCACTGAGCCGGCCTTCTTAATGAGCTTGTCCACTCTGTTTCTGTCTGCTGTGCGGACGCTGTCCCCCCAACAGGCCACAGCAAAAAACAGAGCACTGGCCACCACTGTGTGATAGACACTGCAGAGCAAGGGTTGGCAGATATTAAATGACCTTAGCCTCCTTAAAAAATAGTCGGCTTTGCCCCTTACGATACACCGCCTCCATATGGCTCTTCCAGAGAGAGAAAGAAATGCAATAAATTCAGATATAAGTGTACATATTTTCCTGGCTTGGGCGCTATTGAGCTTATATATATATATATACAAACTTTCTATGCTCAACAAATATATATATATATATTTATTGAGCATAGAAAGTTTGTTTTGTAGTGCATTCCACTCTGGGGGAGTCTTTGCAAACTGACATTTGTTTAATATAATATTTCAGTATTATAAAATTATTAACCAAGGATTCAATTAAGATTATTCCTTCTTTTTTTTTAAAATAAAAACAATCTTATGGATGGATATGGATCTTATTTACGGTTTTGTCATGGAATGATTTCCATAAGCTTTGGATCATATCACTATTATGTGCTCTGTAGTTTCTACATGTGTAAAACAGTGGTGACAATTATCAACATCAAATTTGAAACTTGTTGGAATAAATTCAAGTGAAGTATACATTTCGTTCACAATTTCAAAATGTGTTTCTTTATATTCAGGAGGAATTGATCTTTTCAGGAATTTAGTCCTACTAACCAATATTTCAGCTTTTCTACAGTTTTTGAGATGAAGTGTTGTCCTTGTTGAACCAGGAGACATTGTCTTTAAAAAAAATGCCTTAGAAATGTATTGTTGCATCTTTTGTGTAAAAGATCCACATAATTGATATTTATATTTAGTAGTTTAGGTGTTGGTGTATTATCTAGATTATTTTGGATTAACTGAATACGTGCCATTAATGTTTTGTGTCACCATCAATCCAAGTTATATAAAGTGTTAAACTCATCCAATTGAAATATATTACCATTTTCATCCATCAGATGCACAACTGACCATATTTGTTTCTCCATCCAGTCTTCCATGAAAATAGGTTTTCTTCTACATAGAATGACTGTTATTCCACAGTGGGACATTGGGAGAGTGGAAATTATGTTTCTAAATGATTTCCAGTATAATAGGACCTGTTGGTGAAAGGCAGAGAGTTTAACAAGCAGTTTAGATATTTCTAAATCACGTTTTAACAGAATCACACCTCTTCATCATTTCTCTAAAAAGAAATACACCATACACCATATATTAATACACCATTCATAATTTCAAAATCTAATGCTTTTATTCCACCTTTCTCATGGTTTGAGCAAATCTCCTGTTTTGATGTAATAATGTAATGACGTACGTCCCCCGTCTTTCCATTCGACCACCTGCTTCGTTGTCCAACCAGCCGGCAAGTCACCTATGCTAGCAGCAGTAGCAGCTAACTATTAACATTACCTCAGCACCTGCTGCGTCTTCAGAGCACTTGGCCTCAACTAAACGTTGTTCTTCTGGGGAGTCACTGGGTGGGAGAGGATACTCTGTTCTGGTAGTGAGTGGGCCCACTGTGCTAGCTGCACCAGCATCGTCTTTCGTGCCTCTTCATCTCTGAGTGCCACCATTTGGATGTGAACCCAAAGTGTGTGAGTGATAGACTCTGGTTTAGCTTTTGCTTGCTAGCCATTTTTAGTATGACTTCTCAACGTTTCTTCTGTTCGGCACATATGGCAAATTAAATAAAACATATTTGTGAATAAATGTTTTGAATTCTGAATACTGGACATGGTGAGCTTATGGTGATAGAATGATTATATACATATTTCACACTGTTCCTTATGGTCTCCTAATAGGGTATGTAACATTGGTTGGGCTGAAAATTGCCCGAGTGCTATTTTATGGGCCCTTAAAGTAATGGTTCGGAGTAATTTCTCCCTAGGGTCCTTTGCACCATGACATCAAGCCAAACACCCCCCAGAAGCTTTTTTAGCTGGGTCTAACAGTGGACGAGTTAGCGTGATCAGCTGAATAGCTTAGTGCAGGCGCTAATGGATCCACGTTTGTATCTCGTAAGTTACCCCACTAATACCAAACTTCTACACTAGTATAAATAGGTTATGTACTCATAAAAAGATGGATTGGAAAGTTTGTAAGTACACCATAAGTTTATGTAAATAACACTTGCATGTTGGCTTCTGCTCGCTGCTGCTGCTGCTACTTCAACCGGACAGTAAGAGTGCTTAGGGCCGTCTACAAATTACAACAAGAAAAGAGACCCAACAAATATATTTATTAATTTAATGATTAAATAAGGTAATGTCTCCAAACTTACCTCAATTATAACTTGTCTCCTGCTAGTTATACTACAGCACTTACTTTAAAAAAAAAGTTAAATTAATAACCTCTAGAGCCAACTCGGTGGTTAGTTGAGATTTGCCCGTTTTCAGAGGCAGTTTCAAATTGTGAGATTTGCAGAGGAAAGAGGTGTCAATGGGATTTTGAGGTTCTATGTATGTCCTAATTACCCACCAAACTGTCATTATTCAACTATGACAGTTTTGCATTCTATCACCCCTTTAAAAACATTTTAGTGACAATAAAATATTTTTACCAATCATTTAAAACTCCGTTGCTCTGATTGGTTGTAGGTCTAATTGAGTGCAGAGTCATTTTCTTTCCTGGTTCGGTTGAAACACGCCCCATAATCACAGCCCAATGGAGCAGTATCAGACTCATATTCTGAATAGAATCAGCTCCACACAACTCTCTCTGTATTTCTCAGTATGACTATTGAAGGTTTTGGACCGGTTCTGGTCTGGCCCCCAGTCTTTCTGACTCCAAATGGTCACCTCACAGACTGCACCTTAAAGTTGTGTTCGTTGAATAGTAGACCAGAAATCAATACACAGGATTCGCTCAGTTAGTCTATGACAAACTTTAGTAAATGGTATTGCAAGGAAATAACAACTTATGCATAAGGATCAGGATTCCTTTAAGACCAAACTCTCTCACCCTGACACCAACAGTCTTTCCGGAGTCTGACCCCAAACCTAACATTTCCCTCTCTCTTTATTCTTCTTGCAGGATCCTTCTCCTTGATACATTGTGTCAGTGCAGGGAGTGGCAGTCCCGTTTCCCACTGCAGATCGTGCAAAAATGACTACACCTTGTTTTCTCTGCCTTCTCTTGTCTGGAGATAAAACCACTTCTCTATTATATTTGTTACAGTGTTAGTTATTTCTGGGTGCATTCTGTTCCAGCGCACCCTGCACATGTTTGATCACTCATAGGTCTTATGAAACAGAGAAACAAGGCCAACATGGCTTAAGACCTTTTACTAATATTCTACAAAATATATTCTTCAATCCCTCTTTGTTACACTGCACACGCAGTGTAAAGTAAAGTGTAAAGTAAAAAGTAGCAAGCTAAACCTCCTACCCTGACTCAAGCTAATATCCATGTACAGTATAGCCGTTGTATACTGGAACTTGTAACCATCTAATAAGTCGAGGTGCAACTCATAGCTATACAGCAAAGTATATGAGCAAAATATGAAAATATAAGCATGTGTGTTTGGCATGTGTCCTATATGTGGTAATTAAGCTAATAGTGTAAGCTGTGGGATACATAGCAATCCTATAACTATACCATTGGTTATAAATGCCTAGAGTTTAAATATGTAACAGTATGTAGCATTTTGCAAACATTTCACACATCTATGTCATGCTTATGGCTATATTTGACTCAAAACAAAAGGCCTACTTCCGGCTACGCGCAAGGAACCTGTGGAAAAACAGATAGAGAGAATCTCTAACAGCAGAGAGGTACAGAAGAGATAGGAGTTGGGGGCACTGGGTGGTGACAGGGAGAATTTAGACCCAGTGTGACAAGACTTCTTCCTCCTGATCAGAGGAAGAGTCAGTCTCATCCGAATAACCCTCACCATCTGAAGGATGATAATCTGGAAGAGGGACTTCTTGGGTGGCTACTAGTTGATAGGCTCTTTTGACTATGCCGTAGTTATTAACCTAGTGACTAGAGTTCTAAGACAGGGAATAGCACAAAAACCACAGCACACCAGAATGCCCGTGAACACAGCTATGGAGACCAACGTGGACATGATCATAACTTTCCACTTGCCAAACATACCATGGACCCAGTCAGTTATAGGGTTTGGCTCTACACCAGAGTTTTCAGCTAGCTCTTTACGAACCAAATGGGTTGTTGATGGAGTCGAACTTGGGTTTGTTTGCAGTAGCACGCTTCCTCCAGTAGTTGTGATGATGGGTACTGAATTCTTTAACAACCTCATCCATGTTTTGGGATGCAATGATACTCACTGGCAGGTGTCATTGTTATATTAGCCGGGACGGTAGGTGCAGGTGTTGGTCTAACAAAAGTCTGTATCCTGAATTTTCCCAGTGGATCAGCATTGATAACCTCCACACCGAGCCAGTATTCCCCATCATCTGAGGCTTGAGCGTTTCTTAGAGTGATTATTATTGGCGCACATTGGTGGCCATGATGTTGCTGGCGGGTGATTGAGAGTCGGCCCTTCAGACCACCCTGGGTAGCTTTGGGTGGGTTATAACCCCAATCCTCACCAAAGTTTGCAAATACATGGCTCCAGGAACTACAGGGGTCAGTGCATACATATGCTGTCCTCTTGCGGTACTGGAGACAAGTATACTGGTTATGGCTTACACAGGCTAATATGCTGCACATATCTACCGAGACTGAAGTAGTCTTGCCTATTTCTGCACAGATTATAGTGATAGGGGAGCCAGTTTTTGCCTCCTGTGTCTCCCACCACATGTAACCCAATGAGCCTAGCACTATTATGGTTATTACAGTCACTACCAATTTAGTCCTTGGGATGTGAAATTCCCTCATCACTGGGTTCTGAGGCTGCCACATATTGCAGATCAGCTCTTACCTCGTCCAAAGGTCTTGCACCTTGTGGATCAGAGGCTCGGGGGCATAATGTCTGGTGATACCAGTTGGTACCTTTCTTGACCAACCTGACCGAGTGTGAGGTGGTTGCTGATAACCTGGTGTGGTCCGGTCCACCTGGGCTCGATCCACTTCCGTTTTAGGACTCGTAGCCACACCCACTCTCCTACTTTGATGGGATCTCTGGGTTTCTTTGGGGCAGGTGCCTCAGCTCTCTCCTGGACCTGGTGAGACAAAGAACTGACTAGTGTGATGATGACTAGTTAGTGATGTATGGTACTCACCTGGAGATATGTTCAGTGATTCTTCTTCATTGGGGGCTGGGACATCTGCAGAGATCATTATTCTTCCTGTTAGCAGCTCATGAGGAGAGAAACTTGTAGAGCTATTCACTGAAGCTCTCATGCTCATCAGTACTATGGGCAATGCTTCTGGCCATTTCAGTCCAGTGTCTTTACAACACTTGGCCAGCTTCTCTTTGATGTTGCTGTTTTTTGAATGGATTTTGCAACTCCTGCGTCGAATTTGACGCATGGTGGTTGGCTGGATTCGACAGAATCAAGTTTTTGACTGTAGTAGTATAGTACCCTCCTACTTCCCTCTTTTTTCTGAAACAAACAGGCGTTGACCACGCCTTTTCTTCCAGAAACATCCAAAAGAATGGGGTTTTGTAGTCAGGCACAGCAAGAGAGGTAGCACACGCCAAGTCTTGCTTTAGAGAGACAAAATGGTCTTCATTTTCTTTTGACCACGTGAGAGGGCCTTTGAGGTTGCGATGGCCAACTGAGGAGATCATAGCCCCAAAAGGTGCAGTGCAGTCATAGCATGTCTTGGACTGTTTGGGGGAGAGGATGGTGCAGGATGGTGTCACAATGGCTGGAGGACATATCCCTTGAGTCATGGCAGATCTCTCTGCCCAGAAAAGTTACAACTGTGTGGCAAAGTTTAATTTTAGATTTGCTTACCTTGAAACCATGTTGAGCTAATAGTTCCAGAATATTTTAAGTGATGGATAGACACAGCTGTGCTGATGGTGCAGCAATGAGTAGGTCATCAACTAAACTAGCATGACTTCCGGTGGAACATCCACATTTAGAATATTTCTCAAATGGTGATTGAAAAGACCAGGGGAGAGTACAAAACCCTGTGGCATGCAATTCTAGGTGTACTGCTGTCCCCTGAATGTGAAGGCAAAAATATATTGTAGTTGTGGAGCTAATGGAAGACAAAGGAACGCTTTGGCTAGGTCAATAACAGTGAAATGTGAGTGAGTGGGAGAGAGTGAGAAATCAGCGCCCTGAGATTTGTAATATGACCGGCTGACCTGCATTATCATCCAGGCTCTCTTTTCGAGCTTGGGTTTTAACATATTTGAATATTGTTTACTTGGAGTTGTCGACAGCTAGAGTCCACGGAGCAAAAGAGTCAGCAATAGAGGCTTGGCTTTCACTTTTAACTACCCTCCGCGGGCTTCAGGTTTAATATGTAACCGAGATTTGGAGTTCTGGTTCCTCGGGGTGGGTGGGTTATGTCTGGGGTTTTATTTAGTTATTTATTTATTTATTTTTTTTTTCTTCATCTTAGTTGTCAATCATACGTTTCTATGTATATGTATAGGTAGGTATGTGAATATATGTTTTGTGCTCTATTTTTGAGGCGTATACATAACTGTCTCTTTAAAATAAAATAAAAATTTGATCACAAAAAAGAAGTAAATTAAGTCAACATCTTACTAGGTGTCAAAGGCCACAGAGAAGAGATGGGTTTTAAGACAGGATTTAAAAACAGACAAAGAAGAGGCCTGTTTAACGTGCAGAGGAAGATCATTCCATAATTTAGGAGCCGCCACAGCAAAGGCACGGTCTCCTCTGAGCTTCCGCTTAGTTTCAGGCACACTCAGGAGCAGCTGATCTTCTGACCTGAGAGAGCGAGTGTGATATAAGGGGCGTAGAAGCTCCGAGAGGTAGGGCGGGGCAAGACCATTCAGGGCTTTAAAAACAAATAAAAGAATTTTTAAAATGGATCCTAAATTGAAGAGGCAACCAGTTTAAATCAAGGCTGAAGACCTTTCTTTTTGATGTTGCCTTTCTTTAAATAATTGTTAACTTCCTATACTGAAGTTGCATTGTTAAAACTGTATGACAATATATATAAGCATATAAAGAGAGTTTAAAAGTAAGACCGGTGGGACCGGCCCGTTCTGGGAACGTCAAAGATTGCGGGTGAATTACGTATATAGAGCAACAGCTTACACATTGTCCCATACTAGCAGCCTAAAATCTTGTATTTTATCTGCTTTTATAGTTTTAGTTAGTTTTAACTGCTCTTTAATGTTTAATTTCTTATAATGCACTGTAACTTTTATTCTCGTATTTTATCTGTTTTTAATTTTGTAATCGTTTTTAACTGCTCTTTAATGTTTTATGTAAAGCACTTTGAATTGCCCTGTTGCTGAAATGTGCTAAACAAATAAAGCTGCCTTGCCTTGCCTTACCTTTTTCTCGGTGCACCGTTGGTTCTGGAGAGTAGAGTCTGAGTTTTCTGAAGTCCGCCAAAAAGTTCTGGTTCGGCTTCAGGTTCGGGTTCTGGTTCTGACCATCACGTCGGGATCACCATGAAGGTGTTGGACCTGTTCTGGCCCCAGTGGCCAGAGTCTTTCTGACTCCAATTGGTCACCTCACAGACTGCACCTTTAAGTTGTGTTCCTTGAATAGTAGACCAGAAATCAATACACAGGATTCTTAGTTAGTTAGTCTATGACAAACTTTAGTAAATGGTATTGCAAAGAAATAACAACTTATGCATAAGGATCAGGATTCCTTTAAGACCAAACTCTCGCCCTGACACCAACAGTCTTTCCGGAGTCTGACCCCAAACCTAACATTTCCCTCTCTCTTTCTTCTTCTTGCAGGATCCTTCACCTTGATACATTGTGTCAGTGCAGGGAGTGGCAGTCCCGTTTCCCACGGCAGATCACGCAAACACATGACTACACCTTGTTTTCTCTGCCTTCTCTTGTCTGGAGATAAAACCACTTCTCTATTATATTTGTTACAGTGTTAGTTATTTCTGGGTGCATTCTTTTCCAGCGCACCCTGCACATGTTTTATCACTCACAGGTCTTATGAAACAGAGAAACAAGGCCAACATGGCTTAAGACCTTTTACTAATATTCTACAAAATATATTCTTCACTATGTTCAGAAGATTGTGTTGTCCGGTGACTTTCCCACGCAGAAATTTGAGTGAAGATAATTACCTCTTCTGAAGAGTCCATAATGTTTTGTGCAGTGTGCCATCATGGAAGGCCTATATCAAGTGGACGCGCCGACAGTATTGTTGTCATTATTTAGAATTCCTCATTGGGGTGGCAGAAACGCACTATAGCTTTAAGTGTAATATTTTTTGTTTTGATATCAGCTTGCTAGATAGACGGAATGCGCATACATCCATGATTAGTTATGAGGTGTGATGGCAAGATAGTGAGCAGAGGTAAAATGAATGGTTCAAAAACACTGCAATCGCTCCAAACAGGAACTATAAGGAGGAGAAGTGCAGATGAGAATATTTGGATCAGCCCCGTTGAAACTATAGTGGACGAGCACAAGTGCTAACGTTAGTCGCTAGGCTACTTAAGCAGTGGAAGTCTCAACAGCACCTGCTAGCAGCAAACAATGCAAAACCGTAAGGAAATATGATCTGAGTTACCTCAAATTTGGATTCAGTTAGAGTGGGACAGAGGAAGTGCTTTGGCTCGACAATAAATATTGTTTTTAGGAATAAACCTTCCTCCTGCATGAACTGTCCGTAACTGAATAGGGTAAGCATATGCTACTCTATTTTAATGTGGGCCATATTGGTGATACTTAGGGAGCCAAATATTTTCTGAAGTGGTACGTGATGTAAAAGGTTTGACAACCACTACTGTAGCCTATAATGTCTTCCGTCTTAAACTTTCATTTTAAATCACGGATCAAAATATACTTAAACTTTAAATACACATTTGGCAGAATGGCCCTATTTTAGAATAATATGAATTATATTATTATATTATAATTATTGATGCATTAATGTGTTCATCTCTTGTTGCAGCTGGAGACTTCCACCGTCTGAGCCGTTAATTTACAGTTTAACGCTCCGCTAACTTGAATGTGGGCTGTTAACAAACAATGAAATTATAATTAATAATGTTTACTAATTCTTATTAGTGCTGTAAATTAACAGTTTATTGTTACACACATTATATCCCTCATATACTATATTAGGTATCTGTATCAGTTTATTTCTTAGTAGTTGAATTTTTTTATGTTCATACAAAGTTTTACGCATGTTAAGTTAGCTGAAAATAAAAGCAGTTGAAAGTGAGAGGACGTTTCTTTTTTAGTTTGAGTTTATATATATTGAAACAAGAGATTTTCTGATATATATATATATATATATATATATATATATATATATATATATATATATATATATGAGAAAACCTCTTGTTTCAATCTAGTGCTATTTCACAGGGTTACATTAGTGCGCATAGAACAGCACCCAGGCCATTTTCAGCCCAACCAATGTTACATACCTTATTCGGAGACCTTAAGAAACAGTGTGAAATACCCTATATAATCATTATATATATATATATATATAATCACCCCTTTAATGTTCACATTGTAAAAAAATAATTTCCCATCCTCTCCTGGGACACACATTAATTTACAGTTTGATAAAGTAGGCTACTTATTGGCCTTTAACCGGTTATTGCACTTCAAATAACGAGCGAAGCACTCCTCAGTTTAGGTCATCATGTTTTACGTCTCATCTCTGGTTTCTCCCGACCGGATTGAAACAGCAGCCGCTTTTACGACTTTGGAGTGAAAAATCGTTACAGTGTACTTTGATGTTGAAATGTGTACAGGTTTGTCGGTAAATGTGAGATGTTACATACGTCTCGTCCCGTTCTCACTCCCGCTTGGTAAGTGGTTCTCAGCCTCACATGCTGACGCTAAAGTCTGGCACGGGGGACTGCTGTGATTGGTTGAAGTCGTGGGAAACTCTGGTTATTGGTCAACTTTCTGTAAAGTTGCAGTGATTGGACAAAATTGTGAGTCACACTGAATTCACTGAGATTGGTTGAATTGGTGTGAATTGTTGCAATCGAGACATTGCAAATTCCTGAATATGTGTATATTCCACATCTGCACACCCCTGCCTCCCCCCTCTCCACCAGCCACTGTCTCATGTCTCCCTGCTGTCCTCTATGGAGTCTTCAAAATTCACCACGAGGATGAATACCTCCATCTGCAGCCTCGACCACATCCCATCAGCCTTCATCAAGACCTGTTTTCCATCCATCACCCCTCACTCACCTCATTAAAATCATCAATTCCTCTCTCAGTTCCGGATTTCGGAAAGTTCCAGAAAGTATTGAAAGTATCTCTCAATACTTTCAATGACCTGTTTGAACCATTTCAATCTGGATTCCGCTCACAACACAGCACTGAAACAGCCCTCCTCAAAGTCACCAATAAACTCCTCCTCCTCTCCTCTGACTCTGGCCACCTCCCCATTCTCATCATGCTTGACCTCAGTGCAGCCTTCGGCACCATCGACAACTCCATCCTCCTGTCCCGACTGGAAAGCTACTCCATCATCACTGGCACCGCACTATCCTGGCTCCCATCCTACTTCACCGTCTTCTCATCTTTGCATCAGCAAAGAGAATATTTTCCATAGTCGTAGTTTGCCCTGTCCCCTATATTTTAGTCCCGCCCCATTTTCATAACGCCTGAACCATTTGACATAGATATTTGTGGAAAATAGAAGTAGCACAACATTTGTAATACATAATTGCCAATGCCACACAGTGCACACAGAAAATAACATTTCATTTGTGTATGCATGTCACTTTGCCTAACAACATGCACTCTACCATCAAGATTATGCATTTTCATTTAATAGAAACATTATATTGCATGAAATTGAATTATTGGTTTTCTTTTCAACAGGAAGTCGAGTTGACAACGATTGTACAGAGCGGAGAACTACTTCATGTCTGGGTTGTGACGAGGGAACTCATTCTATTGAGTGTTTTGCCTGTGCACGCTGTAATTCAGGTAGACTTCTGTTAATATTTCCTGATTATTAGTTAAAATGTATGATTAAGCCTAGATTTAAAAGCAGTAGGCTTATTACTACAAGTCCTGTTAATGCTGTGTAGGAACCGAGAAAACTAAAGACTGGTTTAACAGTGTCATTGTGAAGATGCAGAGAGTCATTTAGAAGAGTTTACTGCACTGCAGAATTACAGACTGCACACAGAAACAAAGACCTGTGAAGACTATTTTGTGTCATAAAATCCTCTTTTCACATAAGTAAATAGCAGTCGACATGATCAAAAGTCTTTTTGCTGTTGAGATATTAGCTGTTGGTATCAGCTTAGACTTTTATTCTCTGTTTTTATAAATGAGACTATTTTAGCATGTAGCTTTATAGTAGAAGAGATAAAGTACATATATGTAACATATTTATGTGTTGACAGGTTCTGGTTTAAAGATAAAGACGCCATGTACGAAGTTTGTGAACCACTGGAGGGATTCTACTGTATGTTATATTCAGAAAACACCTGTGTAGAAGCACAGAAACACAGCAGCTGTCAACCAGGACAATATATCAGCCCAAAAGGTTAGTTTATTGTGTTGACTTTGAGATTATAGGTATAGCTTTAATTTGAAATGAGAACACCAAAGTTCAGGAGAAATAACCTTAATGAACTTAAGAAGATGTCATGGCTACAGAGAATGAGTTGGACCCAAATGCAGAGACTGGCAGGTAGTGTAGGTTTGTCAGAGGATTTAATGATAAATCTAAATAACCTTAATGAACTTAAGAAGAATCTGAGAGACTGGAATGAGTCATTTTTCCTGAAATATGAAAAGCTTGTGAAAGATTATATTTGGGGACTTGAAACAAAGAAATGTTGTATTGTATATAATAATAATAATGTATTTTAACTGTCTGCTTCAAAAATGTCAACAATCAAATAGTTTTTTAAATACACTGAAAGGAAATCAGACATATCTGATGAAATGTGAAGATGTCATAGAACACTTTAATATAATGAAGTTATAATAGGCTAAGAATAAAGTCAATATATATCATAAAATAATCTACCTGCACCATAGTCTGCTGTGCATTACGTGATTGCTTTGCTGATACGGTAGATCTTAAGACCATCTGACAGGCACAGAGCCCTGTTTGGGTCTTTGGTCTCTGGTCTCTGAATGAGACAAAGTTTAGGGAAGTGGCTGTACGCTGCTCTACATCGAAGGTGGAAAACGGAAACTACGGCAGAAATACACGGAGCACAAACACGTCACATCTGCCGCAGCATGCCCACAGCAGAGTGCATCCATAAACCTGAAGCTGTGCAGCTTTTTGAGAGTGGACACTAAAGGCCTTTTCATGGTCCTGCGGAGGCAGTGTGTGTAGGGAGTGGGTGATAGAGCGAGGGAGAAGTGAGAGAGTGACGGTGATTAGCTTTGGAGCGAGTACCGACTCTAGAGTCCTAGTGAGAGAAACAAAGTGTCTCCCCTGTGCTTTCTGACCACAGTGGGAAATCTGGAGCAGGAAAAGTTAACCCTCTCCTTGATTTCATGTTGTTTATGGAGAAGGAGAACCAGGAAATGAGTCAGGGGAAATGCAACGCTACCAAGCGATGTGTAGTTAAATTTTTCGAGAGGTCCGGCGTAGATGCAGAGGGGTCTGCGGGGGTACGCTGTCGATTCGAAGCACAACCATAAAAAGGCCTTAAGCGACACACAGGTCTGCTTCAGAGCTCCGTGTGTTTGAGTCTGAACCGTTGACTGGAAACGTCACTTCACAAGAACTTCAAACTAAATCAGTAGTATTGCGCTCCTAAATTTTGTGTTAATGGCATCAATGTATTAGACTGATTTGGCTAGGATTCTTCCGAAAATCTTTCTTTCCTCATGTATAGACGGTTGCTAGGTAATAGCAACAAATACAGCATGGTCAGACCCCACAAGTAGCTGCCCGTTTTATTCGCCTCGGAAAAATAAAGTGGACAAAGTTACAGTTCTACCATGAGTTCTACAAAAAAAAATAAAAAATGTAAGAACTGCTAGTGCGTTGGAAAATACTTTTCTTCTTAATTTGCATGTGCCATTCTGGGGCTTTTTTATTCTATTATACTTATTTGTAAAAAAATAAAAAAAATAAAGAGAGAGAGAGAGCGATCCGGAGCTATTCATAAAACATTGGTTCTCTTTTTGGACCTGCTGGACATCATCCAGAAAGCGGTGGACCTAAGAGGCATAGCGATGCCGGCTGAACTCCCAGCCTCTGCTCGCGGCCTCCTGTGTGGAGATGGTTATACCCAGGAGCCGCCAACCAAACGAGCCCCGCTGTGGGATGGGCATCCCTCATGCTCATTCATCCGTTTCTATCTGCGTGATATGTCTGAGTCCTCCATGACCCACTTGGTCCTATCCTCACTCAACAACAGATGATGTGATGCTGCAGGTGTGTTTTACCTGCTGTCCCCATCCCTCCTGCACTGGTGGCAGAGAGGAATGTGGGTGCCCCATAATTATTAATCATGATAACAATTATCACCAATAATGCACTGTCACAATCATGAGTTAGGTCTCACAATCAAGTATTAGGCCAATTCATAATCATGACAGGGGTTTTATCAAAATAATATATTATTTGATACATTGACCTGTCAGTGCATTTAAGGAGAGGAGTTGGTCTATGTCCCGCTTGTGGACCCTGTGTCGCAGGTGAAGTTGACTACATCAACTTTGCCCTAACCCAATAGCGACAGCTCTTAGAGGGCGAAGCCTATACGAATTAGAACGATAGTTACAAATTGTAACTCCAGATTCTATAAGCATAGGCGTAGCCCTCTAAGATTCAGGCTACCTGCTCCACTAACATTGGCTGAAGAAAATGCTGTTGTGGGAGATGAACAATGGGTCGGCTCATGTTATATACGGTATCTGCGGATGTAGTTGAGGCCTGTGCTGGCAGAAAATCTTCACGACTGCGCATGCGCAAAGGGATTAACCCCCCAATAGCGACAGCTCTCGTTTTATATTTATGTTCTTACCATGCTTTTATGTTCTTACCATGCTCTTAACTGTAGCACTTTGAGATTTGCTCCAAATGTAAAGTACATTACAAATCAAATCTATTATTATTATTATTATTATTATTAATTGTCTAATGGATTGAATTCCACTCTCTTGACCCTCTGATGGACCAAGCTGACTGACTAAAAGAACTTTTCTACAACGAAATAACACAACCTTCCCTCTCTCTCCCCTTGTGACATGATCAGTATCTTTTCTTCTGTTTATGTCGGCAACAAGTGGCGATGGAGCTAGGTTGTAAGTGACTTTATATACCAAGCACACGTTTACATATTTCATTAGGTCTTCTCAGGTTAAAATCTAGGTTTCAGTGTGCGGTGATACTCTGGACTTAGTTTTGTCACACTGTCTTACTATTCATGATGTCTGATCATAAGTGTGTTCTTTATAATTTGTCTTGTTTTATAGATCTAATGCCCCATAAACATATTTTTTGCAGACGCATCATTAATCAGACTACAGTTAAACTGCACTGCCTTATTTGTCCCTGAGTTGTCAGACTGTAGTGATGTGGAGACCCTGGTCCAAATATTTAATCAACATTGTTCCTCAGTTTTGGATTCAGTGTCACCAGAAACTGAATTTGAATAATTTATATTTGAATTTGAAATGCTAAACTTGAATTATTGCATTGAAAAACTGAATTTGAATCATATAATTTGAAATTGTATTGTTTAATTTGAATCATTGCATTGAAAAACTGAATCTGAATAGTATAATTTGAAATTGAATTTATTCGTTTGTAACTGAAGTCCAATAAAATTTGATCATCACTGAAAATTCAACTCCCTATATATCCTCACATTCAGTTCTCACAATTCAGATTCAGATCACCAAATTCAATTTCAAGTTACTGAGACAGACATCCGGGTACTTGGAGGATGAAGGAAGAGCAATCGAGCGCAGATCGATAGGTAGAGTTCAGTGGCGCAGGATTAGCACTAAAGATGCCAGACTGTTGTGCTGTTTATGGATGTTGGAACGAAAGAAATGAAAAAAAAAAACAGCAAGGGATAACAGTTCACAGGTGAGAATGTGTTTTATGATATATATGCCGCCTTGGACCTGCAATCTGAGCTCCGGTGGCAGCGGGAGGTGAAGAGTTCCGTGGCCGGCAGCAGCGTCTCTTTCCCCGCTGATCCATATGGGACCGGCCAAAGACAGAGTGGTGATCGGCAGGATCTTCCACGTAGTCCAGGACGACCTATGTGTAGATTTTGGCTGGAAGTTCCACTTCGTTTGCCGGTGGCCGGCGGACGGAGAGAAGCTAAAGCGGGGAAGCAGAGTCCGTCAGCGGCTGCAGGATCTGGAGCTCACTGCCCGCTAGTGATGTTACCCGTGAACCTCCTGCTTCGAGGCATGCATCGAAGAAATGAACCAATTTGGAATGAAGCTTTGTATCGGAGCTTGATTCGTTTTGAGATAATCACGTGACCAGTGACGTCCGAAGCTTCGTTTCACACACACCCACGTGACTGCTTCAAAGTTTAATTCAAAGCTTTAAAAATAGTGCGACTCAGGGCGCGTATTTGTCTGGTATTTGTGGGTTGTTGCAGTAGGAGAGTCAGGAGAGTTAGTGAATATAGAGAGATTATTATAATAATAACAAAATATAAAAAAAATTATAATTATAAAAATGACATTTGATGTATATTCCCACAAACATTTGTCACCAAGCACAATAATATCCCCTTGACCTGTCCACGAGCACTGTTATTGTCCATAAGCACCATCACTGTCCCAAATAGGGTGACCAGACGTCCCGAAAAATTCGGGACAGTCCGGAAATCCAAGCAGGTGTCCCGAATCCCGAATCCTGCCCTCATTGTCATGAAAATTAGAGCAAAGTCTCAAGAGCAGACTCTGGAGTAGTTATAGTCTGATTGAACATTAGAAACTGTTCATGGTGGTTTTTAAATTTAGTCGTCCTGCAGCCAGCTCCCGTCATCACCTGAGTTCATGATTTTAATGATTTTTTATTTGTATTTTCGGGTTTACAAGACAATTGAGTTTCTGAATAAAAATAATAAATAATCTTGGTGCGGAATTTTGAAATTCATGTTAAAATGATCACAGAAACGTGTGTACAATGTGTGTTCTACATTAATTTCCCTCCCAAATTGATGTAGGCCTGTTTGTTTAAAACACAAGAAACGTTCACAACCAAAATCCTAACTTTATAGTTTTATTTTGTGGAGAAGGCAGTGACATTTCATTGATGCAAGGTCACAAATAGGCTTAGTTATTTATGTCATTTATTTATTCATGAATTCATACACAAAATGTACTCATCTTCGACTCAAAGACATTCCCGTCTAATATTTTATTTATACAATTAACAAACGATACACTGGGACATATGTCCCAGTGTATCGTTTGTTGTTATCGTTTGTTAATAACAAGGCCCAGGATCATCTGTGAAACAGTTTGTGACACAATGCTATTCTTCCTTTCACCCCTAGATGTCCTCATAGAGTCCTGAAGCTTCGAGTATTGAACCTTTTCCGATACAATTGGATTGAAAGCTTCACTGGTTCAGAAAGCTTCAGTTCGCCATCACTACTGCCCGCTTCCTGGGAGCCAAAACCGACACCACGCTGCTGGAGGCCTGGGCCGTACTGCTGGGACGGCTGGAGGGAAGGGAAGCCTGGGAGAACTAGAACCAGGACTCAGCGGAGTGGACTGTCACAGCCTGTTGAAGTTTAAATCACAGGTTTCCTAAAGGGAGTCTGGCGGGATTCGGACTGTGGACGACGAAACATGACTTTAAGTCTAGTTAAATAAATAACTACATGCAGAAATAAATGAATAAATACTGGAGGGGTGAGCCTGGACATTTCAGTCTGTTTAAACCTCACTTTGAAGCAGAACCTCTTAGTTCAGAAGGGTGAAGTTTCTGTTTGGACTCAGATCTGTGAACTGATTACAATAAATATTATTTTTATTAACAGCTACACTTTTAAATCACAAACAAAACTAACTTTAATATGTATATAAACGCTCTAAGGAAGGAGACAAACGATCAGATATTAGAGTTGATTAAAAATAGACTCAAATAATAATTTACTATTTTGCGTTTTAATGTGGAAACATCTTGTATAAACTCAGGGGACTGGCTCTTACATCACATTGTATTGCAGGCTTGCTGATGTACAAAGTAAACCAATGCAATTCAAATGTTTAAATTAATGTGTATTTTGTAATTAAATGTATTTTCAAATATGGATAGTCACACTATTTTGCATGCAGTAGGCTAGGCTAAGGTAAGTAGCGATAGTTGATTTTAAGTTTACTTAAGTGGAAGAATGTGACTAATAAACCTAGGCCTACTAACACCAGGCATTACATTTTGAACATTGTGAACAGGTAGATTATATTATCTATGAGTCTCTGGGTCAAGGCGAGGCTGTGCTCCAAAACGTAGGTGCTAATTGGCCGAAGAGGAGTCCTGTGTATCTGCGCCACTGAACTCTACCTGTCGATCTGCGCTCGATTGCTCTTCCTTCATCCTCCAACTACCCGGATGTCTGTCTCAGTAACTTGAAATTTAATTTTGAGAACTGAATCTGAATTGTGAGAACTGAATGTGAAGATATATAGAGAGTTGAATTTTCAGTGATGATCAAATTTTATTGGACTTCAGTTACAAACGAATAAATTCAATTTCAAATTATACTATTCAGATTCAGTTTGTCAATGCAATAATTCAAGTTTAGCAATTCAAATTCAAATATAAATGATTCAAATTCAGCTTCTGGTGGCACATATTTCAGCCCATATCAGCGGCTCTGTTTCAATCTAGACTAAGATCTGTTAATTCTTCACCTTAGATAAATGATTCAATTCACAATTTGGACTCCCTTTCTCCTGTTTGATTCAAGGACATCTGCAAATGTAATTGTTAATGAAAAATGCGGTTGGGGAGAACAAATAGATTGTGTAAAAATTTTTTAAACATCCCAAGTCTGTAGCAATCATTAGGAAAAGTAATCTTGTTAATAGATCCTGTTTATTGACATAAACGATATTTGACAAAACTCCACTCAAAAAGCAATATTACAAAATTTTATTTCAGAAATGTATTTACTATTTTTGTCATATATTAACACTACTTTGTGAATCTATGACTTTGGTAAACTCATTTCAAGCACCGAAACAATTCGTACAACAAATCATAAGTTAAGGTTGGTTTTCTAAAGAGAAGAATTTCAAAAAGCCAACATCAACATTTCAACTGAAAAAAAATACTTAGAGTAATGAAAGGAATGTACATGTATATACAAGTGTAGAATAAAATGTACAACCTACATACATAGCATATATGATATTAAATATGAAATAACCACTGTGCAAGTACCACTGCTGGTCAAGCGCTCCCGCTAGTGTTACACGGCGCAATCTCTTATAATTTCTCTAAATATTTAAAAAAGAAATTAAAAAGAAATATTAAAACATATTCTTTTAGATGTGTTGTATAACTTTATATAAGCCTAGGCCTACTGCTAGGTAGCTTGTGGATTTCCACTTGGGGACCAATAAAGACATATTTATATAATAATATCATAACTTATTGATTTATTGCATTGTGTATTGATCTGAATCTGTAAAGTAACTAAAACAGTCAGATGAATGTAGTGCAGTAAAAATATAATATTTCCCTCTGAGATGTAGTGGAGTACAAGTAGAAAGTAGCAAGAAAAAGTCCTATAAAGTACCAGTATGCGTACAGATCATTGAAGGGATGATCGGCCCAGCTTCAGAACTCTAGTGAAGTGTAGAAGACCTAGAGAACACAACTGTTATTCATTTCAAGCTTCTTTGAATACTTCTCTCTCGTCAAAAGAAAAAAAAAAAAATGGCGTACACATCGTTGCTGATTGGTTGAAAGGGTTTTTGGCAGCTTGCCAAAGGCTGAGGGAAGAGAACGAGTAAGGAGGACATATTTGACAACAACGAAAAAAACAATAAACGAGAACATATTGAACCACTAATGAAACACAGGTGAGTCACGATATTTTCTTAAAAGATGATAACGCGCTACATCACTTCTGATGCCAGTTGTTGGTTACTGCTAGATATGTTCTGGATTATCAGCCAGGCTACCAAAAGTTAAAGTGAAAGTAGAAGTCCTTTAGGAGCGGCTCTAGTCTCTTTACATAAAATGGAAAGATACACCTGGAACTAAAACCAGCAGAATGAATCCGCTTCAACTGCAGAAATCTTGAATTAATAAACATTACGTCGAAATTTAGTCCGTATGGTAGGTTCCAAAAATAAGGGTGACTTTCTCATGCGGTGGGGAGAAAACATTTAGTTTTGATAACCATTGTAGCTGTGCTGTAGCCCACAGGTTCTCAAACTGTGGCACAAGTAGATAGATTGATACTGCAGATGGATTTTATTAATCCCAAATAAGTAAATGACTCTGTTACAAGCAGCGAGGTACAAGGACATACACACATACTCACTCACACACACATACAGAAAAAACAAGAACTATACTAGAAATAATAAATCAGATACAATAAAATAAGATAGCAAAGATAAAAAATGCCAGAACAACTGAAAAAAAGAAAACTTAGAATAATGAATGTATACAAGTGTAAAATAAAATGTAGCATTTTGTATAATATATAACAAAATAAAAAATATATAATATTAAATATGAAATAACCAGTGTGCAGTGTACCACTGCTGGTCCCCCCACAAGCGCTCCCGCTTTACGTGGGGGCAATCTCTTATATAGCCTATTTAAAAAAAATTACAAAATACAAAAACAGTACAAACTCAAGGTCCTCTCTACCCGATGTACAGACACCCTTTCTTGGCTTCAAATAACTCACCGTTGTCGGCTGCGGCGAGGCTGTCTCCATCTTTCTGATCTCCAATATTCACCCTGGTTTTGTAACGTCTCTGGTCATGCAACTGTTAGAATCATGCCAAGGTTTTTTTTAGGTCGGGTAGAATCTATCTCCGTTGATGCCGTTGGTTTGTTTGCTGCTTCCATGGCTGTACTACAGCTAGCACCCTGGGTTTGTATTTTTACAGATATATCTGGCAACCCGGCCCGGCTGTCAAAATAGGCAGCTGATACCAACACACAGGATAAAACACAGACAGACATTCTGTCACGGAACAGAAATTTCTAAGGAGAAAATACTGGCTTTAGAATTGTTGTCAGAAAACATAGTATTTAAAAATAGCGTGTTTCCTTATTATCTGGTGACATATTGTGGTATTTTTTGGAAATGATACAGTAAATATATAACATATTGCACTTTTAAAAGAAACCATGTGAGAGGTTTAGAGGAAATGTCTCCTTAGTGGACTGAAAACAACTCCTAGAAATCTGAGGCATTGGACTAACTAACAACAACAAGCCACTTCTTTTTGGAAGAGGTCACAAACCAAACAGTTTAAACCCTTGGTTTAATTTGCAGTGACCAAAGTCCACCAACAGCTCCAGCTGCATTAGAGCAGGTCTCTGCTGTGTGTAGTGTAATCTCTACATGGTTGTCTTCTTTTTGTTTCCAGATGGTGTTCCTGTTTTGGATTTGACGTCTCTCTTCCTCCCAAATCTGAGTGAGATGTCTTCAGTCCATAGAAACTGAGATCCTGCTGTATACAATGATGTTGAGAAAACATTTGACAGTTGCACCATTGCTGGTAAAATAATCTTATTACAGAAAGCTTTTATTATAATTCATTCATCATATTGCTCCTCTCCAACATTTCTTTATTTTGTTCTTTCATTCTTTATAACCCCTTTGTTCTTTATAATTCTCTCTCTCTCTCTCTCTCTCTCTCTCTCTCTCTCTCTCTCTCTTTACACACACAACATAAGTAAAGGAAAAAATCTAAAAATAAACTGAACCGGCAGTGTGTGGTCACGGAAGGCTTGTATCATGTGGACGCGTCAACAGTTTTGTTGTCATTACTTAGAATTCCTCATGGGGCTGGCAGAAACTACACACTATAGCTTTAAAGGAGAAATCTACCTGAATCTTGATTGCTAGATGTCACAGAGTACTGTCAATAGGAAAAAAAAACACCAAAATCGGTGCTAGCAAACTGGAGTTGCTGCAACTAATGGCCAGAGCTCCCAGTTAGCTAAAATGCCAGTTGTGGGGGCATGTTCTAAAGAGTGCCTTTGTGCCTCTTAATAGACACAAAATGCAATTCAAATTTCTGTGCAACATGAACACTGCCCTTATGTGACAACAAGATGCGTTTTCAACTCAGACATTGTGAAGAAACCATTTAAATTCAAAGTTTGTACTGTCACCTACCTCTTTTTCCATCGGTCGCTTCACCAAAAGCCCAGAAGAGTCGATTAAGGAAGTCATGCCTTCACGACGAAAACTTGACCATATCAGTGACTATGTAACTACATGGAAACGGTCCAAATGATGGAAAATAGCGGCGCGCATGATCGCAGCGGCTCACGGCTCTCCTTTTCAGTGCTCTTTCTAGTCGTTTTTCTACTTCTTTATTGCTTCTTTGTGCTCGGTTCTGCGAACATCCGCTACACCTGCCAGAACCTTTTGGATATATGTGACCAGCACCAGATATCTATTTTGAGTGTCTTTCATTATACACATAACATCCCAGACGACACAGCGACACCGCTGGACTCTCCGTGGATTGTTGTCGGGTCTAGGAGGCGGCGCAGACGGAAGAGGGAGAGGAAGCAGAAGTGGGGCCGCCGGTCCGGTGTTATGCTAAGGCTAAGAAAACAACCACACAAGCAGGGGCGGATTGGCCATCGGGAATACCGGGAACAATCCCGAACGGCCGGTCCATTTCAGGCCGAACCGGCCGGTGGTCAATACGTTTTTTTCTTTTTTTTTTTTCTTTCATACGCGACCGGCCTGGCCGGCTGTTCAGCTGCAGCGGAGCGCTGTGTCTGTGCTATGTGTCTGTGCGTGTTTCAGACCGGGCCAAACCAATACTTTAAATCTTGAGGTGGTACGAGCGGCCCCTCCTAACTTGGACTGATCCTCGTTTTTCCTGACAGCCGATTGGCTCAAACTTAAGGCGCCGAAAAAAGAGTTTACTTCAAAGCCGTTCTACGGAAAGCCGTTCCACTCCCTATCCAGCCCCATTGTACCAGATTTGTTTGCAGTTCCACCATAGTTCCACTGGGGGTGATCGCGGTCCAGTGCAAAATGAATGGGACTCTATGGAGCTAGACGGCTAAATTTGTCTCTTTCGCCCGATTGTCGTTGAGAAACCTCAGATTTGATTGTAGTTTTTGCAAGTTCAACGTGGATTATAGGTCGAAAGTTGAATGAACGAGTACTTATGTCCTTTTGATTTCTTACAGGGTGAGTCGTTGTTGCCCATAACATGCTAGCATTCTGCTAATGAATGCTAATTAGTCAATGAAGGTCTGTTTCCGATCAATATACTTCAATATCTTTTATAGTTCAGTAATGCTTTCAGTTTTTGTTTCAATATTTGAGTTCAGTTGTGCAACATTTTCCCATAAGCAGCAACAGTTTGTGTGTCTGGCTACTTTGTGAGCAGACCATACTTGAGAGCGAAGAGTTGAGCAGCTGTGTTGGTCATGTTGGGTTTAGGAAAAGAAGAAAGCGACGGTTGAGTTTAGGAAACGTGACATGCGGGACACGATCCCCGGTCTGCAGGCGGACTTTTGTCTCCGTCCAGTATCATCTCTCTTAGACCAGCAGGTTTACTTTGGGGCAGTCCAGGCTAAATGTCCTGCACTGGAAGATTCATTTCTGTAGACTGCAAAGACAACGTACCAGGATCCAACTGGTGTTCTAAAAATTTCGCTGTGTTTATTTATCGGTGGTTAAACCCTGAGGAGAGAACTGTGTGACTTGGTCCATTAGAGGGTCAAGAGAGTGGAAAATAGTCCCACACCATATCAGATAAATAAACACGTATTGATCTTTTACAAATCAGATAAAACAATGGATGGTCAATACATATACAGTACATGTCAGGACTAAAACTATTTGTGCCAAGTTCTGCTTGTGTTGTCCTTTGTTTTTTCTTATTTTAAAAAGCCTTTTTAACATTGAGGCCAGGGGACTACAGAAAGAAATAGCCTTTTAGCCAATTCTGGCATTTTTAACCCACTTACTGTATAATCATGTGTTTTATTAATTTGCATTGTCCCCTTCTTATATGAACTGAATTAAATGTGTGGTTCCAGAAACATGTTAAGAAGTTAAGTTAAAGTTAAAAAGCTCAGTAATATCAAGAAATTCAGATGCAGCCTTAGAAGCATCATCAACATGAAAATGACTAATAATTAAAACTATGTCCAACGTTTTAACTCAAGATAAAAACTCAGTAAAATCTGACAGGAAAGTGCTAGATGGGCCGAGGTTGGTAAATTTAAATAAAAAGGCTTTGACTTATTTTTGACTTAATTTTGGTCATATTCAGTTTATTCGAAGAAACTATTTGCATATCCAACAATTATTCTCTGCAGGTGCACTAGAAAATATCACAAACTTGGAAAAAAGAAAAATCCCCCACTCTGCTCTTGCTACAGCATCGCCATTTATTAAAGAAAACTTAACTTTTCCGACCGAAACTCCTTTTTTCCTTTTTCTTTCTTCTTTTTTCTGAGTCATATTGAGTTCAAATGAGGGGACAGTCTCGGTGCTAACCAACCGATAGTTAAAGCTATTTCTAAAAATCACTGCCAGACCACCATCATGGCCTGACAGCCTCGGTGTCCTGATGAAGCTACAGTCTGCAGGACAAAGTTCAATGATGGACCAATACTCCGTATTCCTCTGCAAGGTTTCAGTAAGGTTCCAAAAATCCAAATTTTCCCTAAAAAGCCATCTTTGAGAAGAAATGTCTTGTTGGTAAGGGAGCGAGTTGAGCAGAGCTGTCCTGACAGAAGCTTGGTCAGGAGGGGCTTCAGTAGAGGCAAGAGGCCGGGGGCAGGGGGGCAGGTGTTAGCTCTCTGATGATACCTGCCTTCAGACACATGATGTCTGGGTGATCTGTGGCGTGTGATGACAGGGATGGGAACATGTTGGTCTTTAAGGTGTTCCACACAAGGAAGCTCACTGTACAAGCAGCAAAATGTCCAGGTGAGAGAGATGGAGCAGAAGTTCTGAGTGAAGAGCCTGGAGCCGTTACATACTTAGTCCGGGACTTGCTCCAAGCTGTTATTCCAGACTGACTAGTCTCTGTCCAGTAACATCTCTGGAAGATAGTGATGCAGGCTGCAGACCAGCAGCTGTTCACTTTTGGAGCACAGTGCCCAAAATTCACCTTGGACTGATTCATTTCTGTAAAACTTACAATGTGTCCGCATCCAACTAGATTTCATTTGACCTGGAACTTTCCTCTGACGTGTCCGATGAACTGTCTCTGTGTTTTATATTATTTCTTTCTGTAATAAAACATTACCAATGAAAAGCACCTCAATCAACAACATAATGATCTGACAAATAGATTAGGTATTAAAAACATAAATGTTCTAATTGTCTAAATGCCAATCATACCTGTGTCTTTCTTCTTTTAGAGGCCACACCAAAAACAGAGCTAATGCGAGTCCGACTAAACAGGTTACAAGCCCCCCACAACGGCACCGATCCCAGCTCCTGAACTTTGTTCTCCACATTCAGTATCTGTTGAATCAGTTCCTGGTTTTATCAGCTGAAGATCCAATGATTGACATCTGGAATGATAGAGGGACATTTTGACAGGACCATGTGTAGGGGAACCATGCTGCTGTTGGAAGAGTTCAGGTGTGTCCATGTCTGATCTGAAGCTTCACTTACTGTGTGTGTGGCTGACACGATGTCAATAATGTCCCATCAGAAAATGTTCCATCTCTGCAGTCAGAGCACTCAGTGTCCCTTAATGCTGTTCCTGTACAAATGATCCAGTTCAGTTTACATATTGTGAAGAGAACAACGTGTTCTATGACATCTTTACATTTCATCAGATCTGCCTGATCTCCTTTCAGTGGATTTAAAAAACTATTTCATTGTTGACATTTTTAAGCAGTTAAAAATACATTATTATTATTATTACAATACAACATTTCTCTGTTTCAAGTCCCAAAATATAATCTTTCACAAGCTTTTCATATTTCAGGAAAAAATGACTCATTCCAGTCTCTTCTCAGACTCTTCTTAAGTTCATTAAGGTTATTTCTCCTGAACTTTGGTGTTCTCATTTCAAATTAAAGTTATACCTATAATCTCAAAGTCAAACACAATAAACTAACCTTGTCAGCTGATATATTGTCCTGATTGACAGCTGCTGTGTTTCTGTGCTTCCACACAGTCGTCCTCTATAAAGAACAGACAGTAGAATCCCTCCAGTGGTTCACAAACTGTATCTGAGGTAGTCGTACATGGCGTCTTCAGCTTTAAACCAGAACCTGTCAGCACAGAGGTTACATATATATATTTTGTCTCTTCTACTAGAGAGCTACATGCTAAAAATAGTCCCATTTATATAAACAGATGAATAAAAGTCTAAGCTGATACCAACAGCTAATATCTTAACAGCAAAAATACTTTTGATCATGTCAACTGCTATTTACTTATGTGAAAAGAGGTTTTTTTACACAAAATAGTCTTCACTGGTCTCACAGTATTTCATAACACATGAGGTCTTTGTTTCTGGGTGCAGTCTGTAATTCTGCAGTGCAGTAAACTCTTCTAAATGACTCTCTGCATCTTCACAATGACATTGTTAAACCAGTCTTTAGTTTTCTCAGTTCTTACACAGCATTAACAGTGGGACCAGCAGTGATAAGCCTACTAAATCTAGGCTTAGTCATACATTTGAACTAATAATTAGAAAATATAAACAGAAGTCTACCTGAATCACAGCGTGCACAGACAAAACATTCTTTAAGCCCTGTAGGACGACTCATATATGTTCCCTCATCGCAATCCAGACAGGAAGTACTTTGGAACTCTGTGCAATGTTTTCTAACTCGACTTCCTGTTGAAAAGAAAACCAATTTAATTTCATGCAATGTTTCTATTAAATAAAAATGTATTATCTTGAGGTTAATGTAGCTAGCCAAAGTGACATGTACAATGTCTACTAGTGTCATTCTTATTACCTAGTATTTTTAAAGAAATTATTAAAAAATATCTATAAATTCCTGCTTGTTCTTTTACTGTCACGATACATTTCACTTGTGACCATGGGAGTAAGAGTACTCCACTGGTCTGCTCCTAGTGGATAATTCTGCTAAGTATAGGAAGAAATAGTCCTTTAATATTCAATCAGATCTTACCAGCAGAACACGTAGGACAGCACTGATCCTCGTTCAGATACTCTGTTGGATGACATGTGAGGGTATGTCCTCTGAAGACACTCAACAGTATCTGTGAGTTAAGAAAGTTTGTCTCAGTGAAGCCTGGTTGAAATTCGAATGCATGGAACAAAGCTGTTGAAATGAAATCTGATAGAAATCTCACTGCACTTTTGTTAGCCATGGTCAGATGAAGAAAAAATAGAAATGGAAAGGAACTTTCCCCCTACTTTTCACTTCTCTTAATATTGAATACAGCTCCATCTTTTCTTTACCCCATACATTGATTGAAGCTCAAAATAAAGTAAAACAATTACATAAAGAAATGTTGGAGAGGCAGCAACATGATGAATGAATTATAATAAAAGCTTGCTGTAATAAGATTATTTTACCAGCAATGGTGCAACTGTCAAATGTTTTCTTAACATCATTGTATGACGGCAGGATCACAGTTTCTATGGACTGAAGACATCTCTCATTTGGGAGGAAGCGAGACGTAAAATCCAAAACAGGAACACCATCTGGAAACAAAAAGAAGACAACCATGTAGAGATTACACTACACACAGCAGAGACCTGCTCTAATCAAGGCTGGAGATGTTGGTGGACTTTGCTGCCATATCTCGAAACGCTTTATTGGATTTTTACAACCTCACTGCTGTGCAAAGTTCAAACAAACTCAGATAAACTGAATCAGGCCCATGAGCAGGAAATCAAGTGAGGTCAGCCATAAGTGTGTGTCTGTGTGTGTGTGTGTGTGTGTGTGTGTGTGTGTGTGTGTGGGGTACACAGAGGAGCCAAGGTGTGATGAGAGAAGAAGTTTTCAGAGAAGCTTGAAATGAATAACCACTGTTGTATTCTGTAGGTCTTTTACATTTCACTGGGGATCTGTCTATTGACTGGTCACTGCAAATTAAACCAGGGGTTTAAACTGTTTGGTTTGTGACCTCTAACAAAAGAAGTGGCTTGTTGTTGTTGGTTAGTCCAATGCCTCAGATTTCTATGAGTTGTTTTCAGTTCCACTGAGGAGACATTTCCTCTAAACCTCTCACAAGGTTTTTTTTATTGGTGCAATATATAATATATTTACTGTATCAAATCCAAAAATGACCACAATATGTCATCAGATATTAAGGAAACATGCTAAGTTTAAATACTATGTTTCTGCACAACAATGCTGAAGCCAGTATTTTCTGCTGATAGAGCAAAGCGAGCAAAGAAACAGTTTAGTTCCTCTGCCAGCAGGCACACGGTTGCTGCCCTTGTAGTTCCTGATGTGATGTATTTCCTGCCACAGCCACCGTGGGTTGTTGTCTGTGAGCTGGTCCTTATTCAGGTCAGCTAAACACAGCTACAGATTACATACAATGACAATGTAAAGCTTGCGTACAGGTCAGGTGGAGTATTTACACATATGATCTGTGTATTTAAATCAAAGAGGTGATGTGTAATGTGTAATTTGACTGGTAATATTTTCAGTTCATTAGCTAATTGTAGCCTCTACAGTTTCAAATGTGGCATATTGTAGTATTTCTTTATTATTGGCAAATCTTTCATTTTGGGGCATTAATCTAAAGTACTTTAAACTTCTATTTTAAGAGCATTTCTCAGGTTTTATTGTGAAATCTCCCTCTGGGCTTGAAGCCAGCTCTTGCTTTACTTCCACTATTTATACAGCTTAGTTAACAGATCCATAGGGCCCACATTGTTCCTTGTTCCTGAATCTTCATATGGTGCATGCATACATCCCCTTTTTGATAATGGGAAAATGGAGAAGTTAACATGTAACCAAATAATTTGAAAAAGCCAAGAGGAGAAGTGAAAATGAAAGCATTTTTTTTTTTTAGGTCATCTCAATACTTATGAACAAAAGATTCTGATAATCTGAGGTTATTGTCGAGGTGTCTACCAGACAGTTTATGTTATGTTAGCAAGCAAACTTTAGCACAACTGCCCACAAAGTACTGCTTGCTGGCAAAGTGCTAATTTCAAAACGTCACTGACACAAACAGATAACCCCGTCATTGTAACCAAAATATGTCTGAGTTTATTTGCAGAGCTGATGTCAGTGAACTAGCATGTTGCTACTCTCCACAGTAGGCTGCTTGAAACACCGACTATCAACACACAGGACCAGCTGAACAATCACAGTCCTTGCGGTCCGTCGCCTCGGCCGTAAAGTTACACATTTTTGGAGGTGCACGTCGAGCTCACGGTGGAGGGCTCGAACACGGACGCAGTGGGGTCTGCGAGGGTGCGCCCGTCGATGCCACGCAGAAGCATGAATCAGCCTTAAGAGTGTGAGCTCTCATGGTGTGCTCCTTTTATTTAAGGACCTGAGCTATAAAAGGCAGCTCGAAGTCTGAGGGAACCGAGCAGCATGACTGGAAAGCGTAGGTGGAAACCAATCATGTTGTTAACACCTAACAAGAGTGAGAGAGAGAGAGAGAGAAGCAGGAAGTAAGAAAAACAAAAGGGACTCTGTACCTGTCTGGGCATGTTACAATGTACATTAGTGTTCTCTGATATTTACCTGGCTGGATCACTAACTAAGTCTTTATAGTGCCCTCACTTAAACCCTGGGAGCTTGTATTATTAGGCATTTTAACTTTTTATGCCTTCAGCCTCTTGTGAACGCAATATTTCGGGAACACCTGGAGGGATTGTCTTCACATTTTGCACAAATGCCCGCTAGGACTGAATAAACTGGGTGGTAGTAGCTCAGTCCTGAGGTAGTTGGGTTGGTAGCTGGAGAGGTGCCGGTTCACCTCCTTGGCACTACCAAGGTGCCCTTGAGCAAGGCAGCGAACCCTCAATTGCCCTGACTCTGACATATGTCCATTAGTGTGTATAGCATGTATAGTTCCTGAGCGTATGTGTGTAATCCAGGCCAGTGTTTAATGTGTGTGCAACTGTACAAACAGAGTGAGTGGCATAAATAAAGGCATTAGAAAAAGTTATGGAATAACTCAAGAATTCCGACGCTAATTATGACATCAGTTCAGGTCAATGTCTAATGATGTTGGATGAAATCAAAACATTTTAAAAATGTGCACTCCTGACCTCTAGTGACTAAAGTCAGTGTAACATGCTATCATGCAACACACCTACACCTGTACTCAGTTAATATCCACTAGGTGGAATATCACACTAAGGTCAAAAATTACCAGTAAGAGAGGGACCTGCAGCTAGTAGTACCCATATATATGTATACACACACACACACACACACACACACACACACACACACACACACACACACACACACACACACACACACACACACACACACACACACACACACACACACACACACACACACACACCAGCTGAAGGACTGCTGTTGGAGCTGACCCTGACTTTGAAAGTAGAAAGATTTTGGTAAATGGAGCTTCAAAGGAATTGACATACTAGGTTTTTAAATTGCTATACATAACACACCTAACCAATCAAATGTTTGAGCAAATTCTCCTATTCAGTGCACGGTTCATATTGTTATTAATCTGCCCGTTGTTCCAAAACAAACAGAGGCGTCCCTTAGTAACATGTGAATTAGGGCAGCAACCAATTACGTTGTTGTTTAATTGTGGCGTGACATGTCTTTCTTTTGTCGACAACTCAAAGATATTCAGTTTACTGTCACAGAGGAGAGAAGACACTAGAAACCATCAATTTAGAAGCTGGAATCAGAGAATTTAGTCTTTTTTCTTTAAATTCTTTAAAAAATAACCAAACCGATTAATTGTTTATAGTTGGAGACTAATTTATAAGTTGACAACTAATCGGGAATTGAAGATAACTTCAGCTAATTACCTGTCATATGGTGTTAATACAATGTACATACTAAACTGAATGCTCAAACACAAAATACAAAAACCCACAAGATTACGCATTTCAAAAAATGTCCAAACAAAACATTCCTGTCAATGAATATCCCTTTACAAATCAAAGAAACACATCGCTTTGTCTCTTTCAAACAACAGAACTAAAGGGATAACAGAATATCATTCTCTCTCCAAGGCCTCCAACATGATGATGCTGTTTCCCCTGATGACCTATGAAGAATCAGACCACAGTTAACACTCTGCATTTACTGTCAGAGACTTCCAGAGGAGTCATTGTAAAATTGAGATTTACTTACTAAGGGTTTATTTCAACCAGAGTAGTGATTGTTGGAACAATGGAAAGACAAACCAAGGAGGCCTTTGATAGTTTTATTTTGTATTTGAAGGTTGTTTTACGGTGATAATATCACTGTTTTTAAATGGAGAGATTGATAGGTTTGAGGATGTTGTTGTCAGACATTACACAATAATCTGAGCCTTTCAGTGGTAAAACAAGCTTTTTGTGGACGTAAATTGTAGGGGTGCAATTGCCTAATAACTTAGATTGTAGCTTGTTACGCTCTACCGGCTGCAGCGGTCTTGTTTAATACTGGACCAATATTAGTCTACAGATTGAAAAAGGTAGAAAAACCCTAAAGTTATCCTTTAATGTAACTGTACATGCAGGCTTTATTGATCTTCTGGTGATCATAGAGAGTTGGATCTGAACATTGTTGGGACACTGGACTCTAAAGATAAACTTGTTCATTTGAGCCTCTTTTCTCACCTTGAATAATTGCTGAAACATACTATGGTGCTAAAACAGTCTCATAAGAATTTGCAACTTGTCAAACACAATGCACAAATTAATGCAGTGATTTGCATCTGCAAATGCGTATCGTGTGTCTAGTTTGTAACTCATATCTCATAATTTGTAAATCACCTTAGTATTTTTCTATCTCAAGTGACGATCCCAGCGCTCTCCAGTAGATGGTGGTAATACAACACTTATGAATATTTTTTGTTGTTTGTTGTTTTTTTTTGTTTTCACCTCGTTATTCCCTAAATGATCACAGAGACTTTAACATAAGAAACTTGCTAATATTGGGTAACAGGGAAAAGAGAAGGAAGCAGCCATTTCACAGTCCTGAAAACTACAGACTACAGTCTGTGCATGCAATGCACTGTTAAAACCCAACACTATTTGTCATAGGGAATACAAAATATTTGATCTAAATATAAAGAACATAACTATGTTAAATCTTTGGACACAATCCATCGTGAGTCAGGAACTCCAGTTATCTTATTAGTTTAGTTTTGGAATGCAGGAAAAGAGTTGACTTCCTGTTGACCTCCACAGTGCTGTGTCACCCAAACATAGTGATCTCATTAGCAGATTCAACCACTCAGTCAGATAAGTTACTGCAGCCATAGTTGTCGGAGGGGAGAGTGCTGAGCATGCATGCTGTATCAAGGGTCAGACTTTTAATAAGTGACAAAATAATCATAATTGGAAATCAAGTTAAATTATAAAATAAAAATGGGTGGGTACAACGAACAGAGTTGAGTGACCTTTAACTAAAGATAAAAGTAAAAATAAAAGTTTAAAGTGGGACCCAACACAAAGGCAAAATGTTGTTGAAATGTGTTACTTTGGAATTTGTAGTTCAATTAACTTTCAACTTTTGTTTTTACAGTGTGTGTGTGTGTGTGTGTGTGTGTTTGTGTGCGTGCAGGGGCACGTCTATATCTTTCTTCTCAGCTGACTTCTGATTCTGCAGTTTCACACCAAAACCACAAAAAAATCTCCCTCTGGCATGCAGCCATTTCGTGCTTTACTTCCACTATTTATTGGCCTACTGCTTAGTTACCACATACCTCACAGTGGCCCTCATTTATCAACCTAACGTAGAAACCGGCGCAGATATGAGCGCAAAAACTCAATCTAACCACAGGCTTCACGTGTGATTCATGAAACGTTCATATCACACCAATCAGAGCGTAAGAATGGTCGTACATTGATAAATGCAGCGGCTGGAAACGATCGTCATTTAAATATCACCCGCCCCCAATAGGCCTATATTCTGGGGTTTTTGAGGCCCCGCGCCCTACAATTTTACGACATGGCGAGACGTAATCCGGCTGAGAAGCGGCACTTTTCAGAGGTGGAGATTGAAACCCTGATGTCTCAGGTTCATTTGCACTAACGTGTGTATTTGGCAGCCTGAAAACTGGTATTAAAGGCTGTAGAAAGAATGCGGGGATGGAAAGATCACTGATGCGGTCAACAGTGTTGCGCGTGGTAAATCGGACTCCAGCTGAAGTTTATTTAATTTATACATGCTTGACATATGTAGTGCTATGGTCCTAATAGTTATATACAGGCTTCTATTGCAATCTCTTAGGCCTACATGTAGGTGTACCTATATTTAAATAAACACACAGTAGCAGAGTTTATGCAGTGTCTTTTAATTTACCTTTTTTTTTTTTTTTTTTTCATGAGTCAGAACGAGGCAACAGCTGAGGGAGAGTGCATGTCCTCCGCCCCCGTGCTGGACCACCACCCTGACCCTATCTCCTGACAGCAGAGGGGCTGGGAAAACAAGCCGAAATAACTTGGTCAATGGCAGAAATAAATCGTTCACTTGAAAGAAAAACAAAAACCGGAAGAATAAATAAAATGTTGTGCATCGTCATGTATTGAATATCATTGCCAAACATAACACTATAGGCTACCTTTTAAAAAGCGAGGAATAATATCCTGTCTCCTTCGTTATAGCCCCCAGTTGGGGCTGTGCTGAACACTTCTCTCTGGGCATCGGGTCATCTGGCTCCATCACTACATTTATGGCCCAGTGTTTTCCTGCGCGATGTTGTGCAGAACCCCACAGGCTAAAACAATGTTGCAGACCGGGCATAGAGGTCTTCTTAAAGAGCCAGATCTGCCATTGTTGATAAGTGATCAACTGATGACTTCTTCTTCTCTTGTTAAAGTGATTATGCTGCACGGCAAGTCCACACTGACTCGAAAACTTGCGTACCGCAAGTTCAGACCAGACGTGAGATTTTTTCGCAGCCCTACGCTCATGTTCAAATTGATAAATGCCGAGCTTTGCGAGGGAATGCGGCCCATCCTACGCCTGTTTTAGGTTGTACGAATGTTTCATAAATGAGGGCCACTGTTGCTTGTGCCTGAACCAAAACCACCAAAGAATTTGAAGAAGCCAAGAGGAAGTGAAGTAGCCTGGACGTGGTCACACTCAGATTCTAGTCAGCCCAATGGAGCGTTTCAGACTCACATTCTGCGGAGTTGCCTCAGTTCTGGGGCCTCTCCTGTTTAACATCTACATGCTTCCACTGGCTCAAATTATGGAAAACAATAAAATAAGTTATCATAGTTATGCACATAACACTAATATGTAATATACCACTTATCGCCAGGGGACTATAGTCCAATACAGCACTTAGTCAGCTAAGTGCATTGAACAAATTAACGACTGGATGTGCCAGAATTTTAAATGACGAATTTTGGAGCAAAAGAGGAACGATTAAAAGTCAGCACTCAACTTCAAACAACAATGTTAAAACAGACAAAGCCAGAAATCTTGGTGTAGTCATGGACTCAGACCTGAATTTCAACAGCCACATTAAGACAATTGCAAAGTCAGCCTATTATCACCTTAAAAATATATCAAGGGTTAAAGGACTTATGTCTCAGCAGGATTTGGAAAAACTTGTCCATGCTTTTATCTTCAGTAGACTTGACTACTGTAACGGTGTCTTGACAGGTCTCCCTAAAAATCAATCAGACAGCTGCAGCTGATTCAGAACGCTGCGGTTCGAGTCCTCACTAAAACCAAGAAAGTGGATCACATCACTCCAGTACTGAAGTCTCTACACTGGCTTCCAGTGCCTCAAAGAATTGATTTCAAAATACTTTTGCTGATTTATAAATCACTTTAGGTTTAGGGCCAAAATACATTTTTGACCTGCTACTAAACTATGACCCACCCAGACCTCTCAGGTCGTGAGAACTAAACAGGGGAAGCAGCATTCAGTTTTTATGCTCCACATATCCATGTCTGCAGCAACTCTCAGTTCTTTTAAATCAAAGCTAAAGACCTACCTTTTTGATGTTGCCTTTCTTTAAATAACTGTTCATTTGTTATACTGAAGTTGCATTGATGACACTGTATGACACTCAATAACTGCTCTTTAATGTTTAATTTCTTATACTGCACTGTAACTTTTATTCGCGATTTTATCTCTCAGTTCTTTAAATTCTTATACTGCACTGTCAATTTTATTCTTGTCTTTTATGTTTTAATTTGTTTTTTAATTGTTTTCTAACTGCTCTTTAATGTTTTATGTAAAGCACTTTGAATTGCCCTGTTGCTGAAATGTGCTAAAATAAAGTTGCCTGCCTTGCCAATTAGCTAATGAACTGAAAATATAACCAGTGAGAACATTGTTCAAAGTAGACACATCACCTCTTTGATTTAAATACACAGATCATATGTGTAAATACCCCACCTGACCTGTACGGTAACATTTCATTATTTTCATGTAATCTGTAGCTGTGTTGACCTGAATAAGGACCAGTGACCGGCCGGTGACCTGAAGTGGCCGATTTTCACATATTCAGCCATGACCGGCGACCTGCCAGTCAGTCTGACATATATATGACGATTTTATGCCGGTCAAATTCACTCGGGCACCGCATGATTAACATCGTGCAACATCAGCACCACACGTGCACATGCAGGATTTCCGCTATATGCATGTAGCAGCGGCGCACTGTCAATCAGCTGTTTGTGAAATTTCATAAAGTCATAATTATACACGGCTCTGCAGAGCGGTCTGCTCTACTGATCTCAGGCGAACAGTCAGCCGCTGTCAGTCTCTCTCTCTCCCCTCTGAGGCTGAAAAACTGGAACATGAAAACCACACTCACGCGGGTCCCGTGAAATATGAACGCTATAGCCTAGTTTATTGGAATATACCCCTGAGTGTCAAAGTATGGGACAAATGTACCACTTTTAATTTGGGTGTGACGTTTAGACCAAAAAGCATGAATGTCAAGCGTTTCTTTTGCCACTTCTGTCTACAACAGTCGATAACCCCCTTTTTTATTATTTAATTATGTAAACACATAATGTCATCTGAAAACTGCTGCCCTGGTTAAAAAAAACAATGCAACTGATCTCAGCTGGTATTCTGTCTGTAATGGAGTGGAATGGAAATTTCTAAGTGACCCCAAACTTTTGACCGGTAGTGTGTGATATTCTATAATGTACTTTATTTCGATACTTCAATCCATATTTGACTGTATGCGTGAAAGATTTCTACTTGAATTGTCCAACATTGAGTAGTTTGTCACTGTAGGCTAATATTCTTTACATGTGTTGTAGCCTAAATAAAGATATAACAAAAAGAAAGGGCCCACTACATCGCTGCTGATTGGTTGAAAGGGTTTTTGCAGCTTGCCAAAGGCTGAGGAAAGAGAAGCATTCTTTAACTGTTTACGGAATGAAGACATGGAGGACATATCTGAAGACAACAGCAAAGAAATCTCTGATTGGTTGAAAGGGTTTTTGGCAGCTTGCCATAGGCTGAGAGAAGAGAATTATTGAGTGTCTCTAGCCAACAGCATGGATGTTACGGACGACATATTTGAAGAGAACAACGAAAAAACAATAAAAGAGAACATATTGAACCACTAATGAAACACAGGTGAGTCACGATATTTTCTATAAAGATCGTAACGCGTTACATCACTTCTGATACCAGTTGTTGTTATGGTTACTGCTAGATAATATGTTCTGGATTATCGGCCAGACTACCAAAAGTTAAAGTGAAAGTATAATAAGTCCTTTAGGAGCGGCTCTAGTCTCTTTACGTGAAATGTAAAAGATCCACCTGGAACTAAAACCAGCAGAATGAATCCGCTTCAACTGCAGAAATCTTGAATTAATAAACACGTCGAAATGTAGTCCGTATGGTAGGTTACACAAATAAGGCTGGTGATGTCCTCATGCAGGAGCGCTCACATCAAGCATGCACTGTTAAGAAATCTAAAAGACGTGATCGTTTGATTTCTGAGGAGGAAGGAGAGGCTGGGGTTGAATTGAAAGTTAAGCAAATGGTTTAATATAAAACAACACGATGAAAACGACATGACAAAACAAATGTTACACTCCAGCTGACAGCAGATTGAACTCATGTTTCTCCTTGCGGAGTTACAAAAGAATAGTCACGTGACATGACAAACAATACACTGTAAACAGCGGACTGAATCCATGCTTCTCCTTGTGGAGTCACATAAAAAGGCCCTGAGACATTCTCAGGATCACACATATATTTCCCTACACCTGGGTGGTTCCTCAAATTAAATCTTTCCCTATTGGTCAGATGTCTCTCAAAAGAAAAGGTGTAAATTCCCAATCCGTGTCTTGAGGCCACACCCGGTCACAGGATCTTACCGAGGCGTATCATGTTTCCAAACTATAAGAATACACATTATTTGTCTTAATCACGTCTGGCTCAACAGGGGATGGCTCGCAAAGTTGTTTAATCAATAAGTCTTCTAGAGCTTCTAACTTTATGCTAAATAACAGACATGACCTAATTAATTCTTTAGAAGATAAGTTTGGGTTGAGGCAGTCAAATGCTGATTAGGCGGTGCGACGCAATCGGTAGGCTATGGATTCAGTGTTTTTTCTAACTATAGGGTTCATTTAACTAAAAGTATATTTTTAATCAGACATAAGCATAGTTTTAACTTTTTATAACCTACCAGCACCACGCGTACCACAATGAAGGAAAAGTATTGTTTAATATAAGTCTATATGGCTGGATCCTAGGTCAGTGGGATTAATTGTTGTCAAATAGTTACAGGAATAGTCAGTGTCATGGGAGGGAATACATTTGAAACAGTCGTGTGAAGTCCAGTTGAAACAGTTTTGATAACCATTGTAGCTGTGCTGTAGCCCAAAGGTTCTCAAACTGTGGCACGCATAAAGATTAATACCAGACGCGTAACTATCGGTAAGCAGGGTAAACGGGGCTTACGGGCCCGGACCAATCAGGGGCCCGTAACACTGGAAGATATTGATTGACAGTCGGGCCCCCTATCGCATTTTCATTACTCGGGAGTGAGAACGGGTCAAATTAATTTCCTTGTTTGTGATATGAAGACGACGGTGTGTTGACTCGAACATCTCACATTTACCAACATAACGTATACGAAAGACCGTCCTGCCAACCTGTATACATTTTAACATCACTGTACGCTTGTCACCAGGCCCGGATTATCCATAGGATTAGCCCGCAGTGCCCAGGGGCACCAACCATTCATAACCAGTGGGGGCACCACATGACACAAGCTTTAACAATATTTTCCGTGAATTGTTATATTATTCTTTATTCACTTGGAATTGTTGAAAGACCATACATTACTCGTTTATGAACACTAATTACACAATAATAATAATATACTACTACTACTACTACTACTACTAATAATAATAAATTATAAATAAATCAATATTACATGACCACTATCACTACCCCTCCAATCTGTCAGAGTTGAGTTGGTCCACAGGTACTGCGCGAAATGTATCATTCGGGGATGGGGTGTAACAATAATCAAAAGTGGCCAGTTTACCCCCAAAATCTTTTTATCATAATGATGAATGTAAAATATTAACTGTTATAAAAATGATAAGTGGTTGGCTTTCTTGATTCAATGTAATTGGCAAGCAAAGAAAAACATTTTTCACACAACCCCCGCCCCCAACTCTGGGTGAGACTTGGTGCGCTCCAACCCTTCAACGTGTTTTCCAAGCACAGCACGGCCAGTACGCATAGACAGTATATGCGCGAGCACGGCGCTTGGTGAGTTTATTCAGTAAGCAGAGAAGTGTAAAAGACCGGTCCACAGTCTGCGACTCGCTTCTTTTCCTAGAACTCGTATTTCTTTCAGAGGACTTTGTGCAATAAATCCATATTCTTAGAGCTAATATTGATAGTCTTTTGTCCATATCTTATTCATTTTAGATCCTTTTATTGTCGTTAGCTGTGATGCTTAAGCAGTTGTAGCTTTTCCATGATGCTTTTGAAAGTTTTTGAACAACAGAGGAGTTGCTTTCAGGGCCCGTGAAAATAAAGTCGGAAAAAATACATATTTGACCCAACCCACAATGCTGCAATATGTAGTATTGATTTTGGCTTTTGAATTGAGACATTTGAATATAGTGCTCACTGCTCATATGCCTACATGTTTGTATCTGGATAAGTTAGTAAATTACATTTCAGAAATCCCCTTGATTATGTCTGATATGTTTGGCAGGGGGAAAGCAAGTGTTGGTTTCTCTTTGCATAATGAAAATGCTTTGTTTTTGTTAGTTTTTTGGCTTGTCTGCTGGGCTGATGTACTGATGTATATTGATTTTGACATTTTGAATTGAGTGCTGTGCTTTTAAATTCGACATTTTGAATTGAGACATTTGAATATAGTGCTCACTGCTCTCATATGCCTACATGTATGTAGTTGGACAAGTTAGTGAATTACATTTGAGAAATCCCCTTGATTATGTCTGATATTTTTGCTAGGACAGCACGAGTAAAAGGGGTGGTGGACGGGGGCCTTTGAGGTATAGTGCCCAGGGGCCCCACATTGTCTTAAGACGGGGCCTGGCTGTCACTGAAGCTGCTGCTGTTTTAATACTGTCGGCTCTCTGCAGCGGGCGGGGCTGCTGCTCCATTTCCCTTGCGACTGACGCGCGCATGCACACACACGCACACACACACACACACACACACACACACACACACACACACACGCGCACACAATCACACATGGTGGATGGAGGAAAACGCAGATGAGACGACACAATGACCTAAATTGAGGACAGCTATGCTCGATATTGTAAGTGCAATTATAAGTTAAAGTCCAATAGCCTAAGTACTTTATCAAACAGTATGAATGTGTGTGTGTGTGTGTGTGTGTGTGCCAGGATAGGAAATTAACTAACAACGTAAAGATCAACAAGCCACTGACAGTGACATACATGTTCATATTTGATTAATTCAATAAATTATAATTTTTTTGTCTTAAGTCCACCAGCCATTTTCCTATTATACCAACATTTGCAGCATCCTGAGCCTTTTTGTAAGGGTAGTGGTCCTGTGAAATCTCAGCCCAGAGTAATAAGTATAGTAAACTATACAAAACTTTTTTTCCCCAACTTTTACTGTCTTCTGCAACTTCATTGCAACAAATATACAAAAGACATCGCAACTTTTATCGCAATTTTTACAAAAGCTCCTGTGAAATCAGGCATTTTGGGGGGCGCAACAATCTAAAAAAGGCCGCGAAATCCTGGAAGGACTGCCCTTGTGTGTTTTTTCATGTGTTATGGTGCGCATTCACCAGTGTTTTTTGTTGTTGTGGTGCGTATAGGCTACTCCTGATTTTGTCAGTCATCTCATTTCTTATATGCTCTGTCTCTATGATCCTATCCTGTCCTACTCATGGTAGCCTACTGCGTGGACCATGGGCCCATCATCGCGTGCTGTAGTACGGGGGACCCGCTTTGATAATCCTGCATAGGGGCCGGGTGTTGGCTCGTTACGCCACTGATTGATACTGTAGATGGATTTTATGAATTAATTTAATTTAATTAATTAATTAATCCAAATTAGGAAATGACTCTGTTACAAGCAGCGGGGTACAAGGACATACACACATACTCACCCACACACATACAGAAAAAAAGAACTATACTAGAAATAATAAATCAGATAAAAGCATTAAAAATCTTTCTCCATGTATGTCTATGGTAAAAAAGTCTTTATGGGCCCCATGGCATCATGTAACGGATTGGGTAGTTGCAATTCCTGCCGACTTCCTGGGAGCTTGAGGCAAAGACACTACAAGCTGACTCACTCAGATACTTTGGCATATATCTTTACATACATATTGGGTAAGCCCCCAGCGTGGCTGCTACCGCAATTTCAGCCAATAAGTACATAAGCTGCTTTGTTGGGTTCACAGATTTTGACAGATACCTCTACCTGAGGTAGAACAAAACACAACAACCATGTTTTTCATAATTTTGATACGTCGCCCTTCATGAAATGGATGGTTTTAACAAAAATATTTTATAAAAATACAGCAAAAAGTGCTGAAATTGCTCAATATATTGACTCACTCCATCAGTAAAAAAGTGGCGAACTCTTTGGTTTCTTTAAATATTTTTAGACACTTATTATAAATGAGGTTCTAAATTTGACTTAAATTAAGTCAAATAAAGTAGCCTATTTACTTATAACACCACTTAATCGAGGTATGGCAGCAAAGTCCACCAACAGCTCCAGCTGCATTAGAGCAGGTCTCTGCTGTGTGTAGTGTAATCTCTACATGGTTGTCTTCTTTTTGTTTCCAGATGGTGTTCCTGTTTTGGATTTGACGTCTCTCTTCCTCCCAAATCTGAGGGAGATGTCTTCAGTCCATAGAAACTGTGATCCCGCGTCGTACAGTGATGTTAAGAAAACATTTGACAGTTGCACCATTGCTGGTAAAATAATCTTATTACAGCAAGCTTTTATTATAATTCATACATGATATTGCTCCTCTCCAACATTTCTTTCTTTCTTTCTTTGTAAGCCCTTTGTCACTCTGTGGTCACAGAAGGCTTGTATCATGTGGATGCGTCGACAGTGTTGTTGTCATTACTTAGAATTCCTCATGGGGCGACAGAAACTACACACTATAGCTTTAAGTCTGATTCAACTTTTTGGAGAAAAGCAACCCAATGTCACCCCGCGCGGTGGACACAAGGGGTAAGCTTCTCCTCACAACGCATAGCTCCTATGGGGCGACTTTGATGCTAACAAGCACTCACCCCGTTAGCATTCCATTGACTGCCATTCATTTTGATGTCACTTTGACATCGAATAACTTTACATCTGAAGCGTTTAAAGACTATTTGTCCGTTGTTTATTTCTAAAGAAACACGCACAATGTATAAAAGGCTCCATTACCTTGTACCTCACGTTATGGCTACGTAGCAGACGTTTTTTGTAAAAATAGGCTAACGATTGTGTCATAACCACGCGACTTTCTGTCGTACAGTAGAGGAGTTACCGTCAAGGGGTAAGCTTCGCTTCAGAACTCGAGCCATCTATGGCGCCATTTTGTTGCTACCTGGCCATCACCTCCTGTTAGCATTCCGCTGACCGCCATTTTATTTTTACGTCACTTGACTGCGAATAACTTTACATCTGAAGCGTTTAAAGACTCTATTTATCCGTTGTTTATTTCTAAAGAAACACAACAATGTATAAAAGGCTCAATTACCTTGTACCTCACGTTATGGCTCCGTAGCAGACGATTTTGTAAAAATAGGCTAACGATTGGGTCATAACCAAGTGACTTACTTCGCACAGTCAGAGGAATTACCGTATAGTACAGGAGAAGCTTGCAGGCAGTTTCGACTTACGTTAGCTGTTTAGGTTTAATTACTGATGTTAACTAGCATGTTAGTTAGCAATAATTAGCCTGTGCTTATGTTATCTCCTTACATATACCTACGGCTCTGCGCTCTGCAAGATTGGGAATGATTGAGATTTCTCTTGGCACAGCTACCAGAAGACTTCCAACTTTCAGACAGGTTGCTCACGTCACATTTACGTTGTCTCTGTCAGTTGGAGGCTGCGCGAGTAACGCTCAGCCCTCACCGGAAAAGTGCTTCTAATATCCTTCACTGGTCTCCGCCCAGAGAAACGGGGTCTGTTGGTCCATTATATACTGTCTATGGGTGGACAATCACGTAACCAGAGATCAGACTCGCGTCTGTCCGATTGGCGTGAGAGTCCCATTAACGTTACTGTAAACAGAAAACATCACTGTCTCTATCACTGCAACAAAAAGTTAGTAATAATAATATTAATAAATTTTATTTCTATAGCACTTTTCATTGACAAATCAATCCCAAAGTGCTGCAGGAGAAAAACAGGGTAAAAAGTATAGCAAAGAAATAAAGACAAACAAGACAAATAAAGATTTACGAGAAAGCTTGCTAAAAGAGAGGTTTTAGGCCCTTTTTGAAAGAGTCCGTGGTTTGTGGAGCTCTCAGGTGGTCTGGGAGGGAATTCCACAGGCAAGGAGCGGCTGAGCAGAAAGCCTGATCCCCCATGGTGCTGAGTTTGGTCCTGTGGGGGTGAAGAAGAACTTTGTTTCTGGAGCGGAGGTTACGTGAGGAGGTTTGTGGTGTGAGTAGCTCTTTAAGTAGGGAGGGGCATTACCATGGATGCACTGATGGGGGAGTAGGGAGATTTTGAACTCAATCCTGTATGAGACAGGAAGCCAGAGGAGTGAGTGAAGGATCCCAGAGCTGTTTTGGATGTGTTGTAATTTTTGAAGACTCTTGCTAGGAGTACTGCTGAGGAGAACATTGCAGCCCGTAAAAACGAAACACAAGCAGTTAAAGTGATGGTTCGAGTAATTTCACCCTAGGGTCCTTTGCACCATGACCTCGAGCCAAACAACCCGAAATTATACCAAACTTCTACACTAGTACAAATAAGTTGTGTACTCATAAAACGATGGATTAGAAATTTTGTAAGTACACCAGAAGTTTATGTAAATAACACTTGCCTGTTGGATTCTGCTCTCTGCTGCTGCTGCTACTGCTACAGAGTAGAGAGTGCTTAAGGCGTCTACAAATTACAACACCGAAAAGCAGATACAACAAAACTATTTATTAATTTAACTTTTTTTAAAAGTAAGTGCTGTAGTATAACTAGCAGGAGACAAGTTATAATTGAGGTAAGTTTGGAGACATTACCTTATTTAATCATTAAATTAATAAATATTTTGTTGTATCTCTTTCGGTGTTGTAATTTGTAGACGTCCTAAGCACTCTTACTGTCCGGTAGCAGCAGTAGCAGCAGCAGCAGAGAGCAGAAGCCAGCAGGCAAGTGTTATTTACATAAACTTCTGGTGTACTTACAAACTTTACAATCCATCGTTTTATGAGTGCATAACCTATATGTACTACTGTAGACGTTTGGTATCATTTCTGGCATTATTAGTGGGGTCATTTACGAGATACATCACTGGATCCATTTGCGACTGCATAAGCTATTCAGCTGATAACGCTTACTCTACACTAACTCTCCCAATGTTCGACCCAGGTGAAAAAAGCTTCGGGGGGTGTTTGGCGCTCCGAGGTCATGGTGCAAAGGACCCTAGGGTGAAATTACTCCGAACCATCACTTTAACTGCCCATGAGTTTGTGTAACAATAGGCAAAGTCCCTTCAACTCTTGCTTCATCTCTTTTCTTTTTCTCTGCTGCTTCCCGTGCTGCCTTCACGTGCAGTCAGAAATTTAGACAGATTTCTATCAATGAATTGTGTTGTATGTTCTAACGGGTTCTCCTCACAGATACTTGTGCTGAGTGTCTTCAGAGGACATACACTCACATGTCATCCAACAGAATATCTAATGGGGATCAATGCTGTCATAAGTGTCCAGCTGGTAAGATCTGATTGAATGTTAAAGACATATTTCTATGTGGAGTATTTTGTTTTAGCCAGATGGCAACAATACTGACCAGAATAAACCACTTGTGTGCAGACCAGTGGAGGTGGTTTTATTCCCATGGTTCGTGCTGTTTATGTTCACAAGTCAAATGTGCTGAAGTTTTATTCCAACAGTAAGCAACAAGCAGGAATTATTATTGTTAATAATAATAATAATATTATTATTATTATTATTTATAATAATAATAATAATAATAATAATAATAATAATAATAATGTAACAGCAGTGCATGTCACTTTGCCTAACAACATGCACTCTACCCTCAAGATTATGCATTTTCATTTAATAGAAACATATTGCATGAAATTTAATTATTGGTTTTCTTTTCAACAGGAAGTCGAGTTGAAAGCGATTGTACAGAGCGGAGAACTACTTCCTGCCTGGGTTGTGACAAAGGAACATTTATTAGTCATCCTACTGATTTTATGAAGTGTTTGGCCTGTTTACGCTGTATTTCAGGTAGACTTCTGTTAATATTTCCTGATTATTAGTTAAAATGTATGACTAAGCCTACATTTAAAAGCAGTAGGCTTATTACTGCAAGTCCTGTTAATACTGTGTAAGAACTGAAAAAAAGGTTTAACAGTGTCATTGTGAAGATGCAGAATGTCATTTAGAAGAGTTTACTGTACTGCAGAATTACAGACTGCACCCAGAAACAAAGACCTCATGTGTTATGAAATATTGTGAGACCAGTGAAGACTATTTTGTGTCATAAAATCCTCTTTTCACATAAGTAAATAGCAGTCGACATGATCAAAAGTCTTTTTGCTGTTAAGATATTAGCTGTTGGTATCAGCTTAGACTTTTATTCTCTGTTTTTATAAATGAGACTATTTTAGCATGTAGTTCTATAGTAGAAGAAACAAAATACATATATGTAACATCTTTATGTGTTGACAGGTTCTGGTTTAAAGATAAAGACGCCATGTACGACTACCTCAGATACAGTTTGTGAACCACTGGAGGGATTCTACTGTCTGTTCTTCATACAGGACAGCTGTGTGGAAGCACAGAAACACAGCAGCTGTCGACCAGGACAATATATCAGCCAAAAAGGTTAGTTTATTGTATTGACTTTGAGATTATAGGTATAACTTTAATTTTAAATGAGAACACCAAAGTTCAGGGGAAATAACCTTAATGAACTTAAGAAGAGTCTGAGAAGAGAAGAGACTGGAATGAGTCATTTTTCCTGAAATATGAAAGCTTGTAAAAGATTATATTTTGGGACTTGAAACAGAGAAATGTTGTATTGTATATAATAATAATGAAAATACCGGTGTAATGATGGCGCTACCCATGTACCGGTAACTGACTGGTTAGTAGTGAACCGAGTCCACTGAAGGGGGTCCGATAAGAACCAGACAAGTGTCACTTCTTAATTATCCTTTATTGCCTCACAATCAACACACGCTCATTTCTCCAACAGTATGTGGATGCCTACATGGAGGTGTGGTTCTGAAATTATATAAGTACAAAGTAAATAATGTGTATGATCCTATAACTAAGTTACAAATAAACCATAAACTTAAATCCCAAATCAAATAGACAGCATTCAGTATATCTGTATATCTAAATCCTTACCAGTTATAGGCATATGGGCTAACAGTTAACATTAACATAGAAACTACCAGACATACATTAAAATGCCCTCTGTAAATTGACAGTATTACATGGCTATGCTGCCTGCTGGTAGGGGCAGTTAATTACAATTTGACCTACTTTCACTTAACTGCTGTAAAGTCTACACTCAATCAAATCTCTGTGATCTGCGTGGAACATTTGCTTCCAACGGAGCGACAGTAATAACCCATTGTACCATCATTACTAAAATTAAACTACACTCTTAGTTATATTTGCACTGAATAACGCATTCAACAAACCGAAACATAACTCCTGCAGCACACATGAACAGATGCGCTAAATATTAGGTTACACATGAAATAGCACCCTCGTGAATTAGCCTACTGTTGCTAAAGTGCATTTATAAATTCTACATAACATCGCCACGTACCTACAGGACGTCAGACTTACTTATTGATGCACGCACACAGTAGTGTCCACAAACTTCCAAATGATGGGGGAAAAGAAGTGATATAGCGTTTCACGTTAACGCCTTTTTCTCTCACTCGAGACCGCTGTGCCTAAGCTTAGGCGCAGAGCATGACCTTACCGCGATACCGTTACTAGATAGAGCGAGCCACTGATTACAGGGAGAGAGAGAATGTATCGCTACAGCCAATCCAGTCTGCTTAAAGTAATGGTCTTTTTCACAAATAATGTATTTGTAAATGTCTGCTCCAAAATGTCAACAATCAAATAGTTTTTAAATCCACTGAATGATGATGATGAAATGTTAAGATGTCATAGAACACGGTTGTTATCTTCACAATATTTAAACTGAACTGGATCATTTGTACAGGAACAGCATTAAGGGACACTGAGTGCTCTGACTGCAGAGATGGAACATTTTCCAATGGGACATTATTGACATCGGTGACCAGCCACACACACAGTAAGTGAAGCTTCAGATCAGACATGGACACACCTGAACTCTTCTAACAGCAGCATGGTTCCCCACACATGGTCCTGTCAAAATGTCCCTCTACAGGGCTCTCAAGTTTTGAAAAGAGTTCAGAGTGAGATTTTGGCAGCAGGGGTTTGGGTGGTCTGATCCGATAAATGACACACAAATTGCGCAAATAAAAAAAAATGTTTATTTAATTCAGTATTTCTTTGTGTGTGTGTGTGTGTGTGTGTGTGTGTGTGCGCAATAATTAATACTATGCATTGTCTGGATAAAATATAATGAAATAGCCTAGGCCAAAGGTTTTCACAATGGGGGCCGGGAGGTTGTGCAGTAAAAAATAAAAGGAAAGAAAAAACTAAAGATATTCCAAATTATTATGGGTATTGTTATAAAACTATTATGGGTAGGCCTATTATAAAATGGGTATCTTTATAAAAATATAAAACTGTCAGAGTAGCCCTGCAGCCGATTCAACATGTAGCTATAATAATAATAATAATAATAATAATAATAATAATAATAGGAATAGCGCCAAAGCTACCCAGTGTTTCCTCTATGTTGATTGATACTTATGTTGGATATAAGAAGTAGGGCAGACTCACAACAGGGTTTCTGCTATGTAGCTACATGTAGTATATAAAGTCATAATTAAATGACTCTACAGAGCCGTGGCTCTATTGAACTCAAGCAAGCTGTCATCCGCTCTCTCCCCCCTCAACTGGAACAGTGACAGGACGTCAGCACTCGCCAAGTCATGGCAACCAGATAAACAACAGGGCACAAACAGCGACGAAAGCCGCGAAATTGAAATCCGCAACTTGAAATCCGCGACTCACACAGCTAGTGCGGGCAGGCACTGCGGCGCCCAGGATTTTGATTGTAGGTGGGGCTCCAGAAAACTGGATGGGCCAATTAAAATAAGCCAAAAAATTTATTCAGGTTCCCCCTGCATTCAGACAGCCAGACACTAATAACGGTGAGGGGTGGCTACGGGAGGACTTGATGGGGAGAGGGCGGCCGAGCAGGATGGTAACTCGTCACTTGTAACCGCGTTATTTTAAATGGCAGGAGTTTCCTCCTCCTGTTTCTTGCTGAATTTAAAAGAAAACAAGCTGCTTTGCTTCGCTATGAGTTTCATATTAGCTAATAGCTACACTCTGTGTCTGTCTCATTGAGCTTGCTTGAAAAGACTTGGCGGCAAAACGTCATTCATTTCACTGGATCACTTGCTGGTGACGATGCAGCCTGTGGGCACATATGTTGGGTAGAAGCCGCTGATTTGCTGAGAAGCTTTCACTCAACGCTTTCCTCGGGCTGCTTATTAGATGAACTGCTAGAATTAAAATCACTCACTACTCACTATAGGCTTGGGTCAAAATGGGCGGACCCGGACCTAAAATGCCCAATGGTAGCCGCTGGTGGTGGCAGGGCGTTCTTTATGGGGAACTCACCGACGCTTCATGGACATCGGAAAAACGTTTTTCCGAGTGAAAACGTCACCATTCACGTAACGTCCTGTGGGAATCAGAGGTGGGAAACTCGGGCTGGATTTTGATAACCGAGTTCCCCAGTTGGTGCACGTTGTTGACAACTGACGTTTGATGTAGGCAACTTTGGTTCACTGAACATATTTCAATGATAATAAACTGTTTATTGTGGACAAATGCCTCTGCCAATAAACATGCACAGACATAAAATGTTTATTAATTATTCATAAATAGGCCTATATATATATATAAAAACAACACATTATCTGTGTCTTTTCCCGTTGGTTGTCCTGCAGATAACACAAACAAACAGCTGGCGATGTGCTGTTTGGATGCTCACATAAGAAAACAGCAGAGAATCTTTTGTTATTGTGGCCTCCATGTTTTCACACACCTGATGCTCTAGGGCTACGCCAACCGTTGGTGGCAGTCATGGAAAAAGTTGTTATGCCAAACGCCAATATAACAGAAGAAGAAGAACACGCATCCCGACCGTATGAACGCTACCGTATACTAGTAGTCGGAAAAACAACGTAACCATGGGGGCAGTCCCTGTTATTCGAGGTGGCATGAAGCGCCAGCCGCCAGTTGCTCTACCTGTTCCACTGTTTAAAATAAAAAAATAGTGGCACAACTTGGTGGGCGTTATCCTGGTAATTTCTCTGCATGAGAAATACAAGGTGTTCCGTGTGAGCGTGTGAACGGGTTGAAATGCGTGTGTCTCACGCCCAATGCGTGAGACTTGAAAGCCCTGCCTCTATCATTCCAGATGTCAATCATTGGATCTTCAGCTGATAAAACCAGGAAATGCTTCAACGGATGCTGAATGTGGAGAACAAGGTTCAGGAGCTGTGATCGGCCCGTTGAGGGGCTTGTGACCTGTTTAGTGGTCGGACTCTTAATAGCTCTGGTTTTCGTGTGGCGTCTCATAAAGATGAAATGCTCAGGTATGATTGGAATTTATGTTTTTAATACATAATATAATTGTCAGATCATGATGTTGTTGATTGAGGTGTTTTTCATTGGTAATGTTTTATTACAGAAAGAAAAAGGAATGCAGACAATCCCCAACAGGTATGTTCTTTACTGTTATTACTCAGTCCATGTTACTGTATGTACAGTAGAACGTAGAAATGATTTTAGTAGTAGTAGTAATTAAATTATATCACTCTTTTATCAGTACATCAAAAAGAATAAACATCCACATGAAGAAGAAGAACAGCTGCAGGTAAGACAGTAGTGAATTCTTCATTTAAATGTTCATGTCTTTACAAATGTATATGTTTCTGTTTAAACTCAATTTATTTCTCTCCTCAGAGTGTGGCTGTGATAAATAAACACAGAGACAGTTCATTGGACACTGCAGAGGAAAGTTCCAGGTCGAATGAAATCCAGTCCAATTCGCACATTGTAAGTTGTACAGAAATGAATCAGTCCAAGGTGAATTTTGGGCACTGTGCTCTAAATTGAACACCTGTTGGTCTGCAGCCTGCATCACTATCTTCCAGAGATGTTACTGGACAGAGACTAGTCAGTCTGGAATAACAGCTTGGAGCAAGTCCCGGACTAAGTATGTAACGCCCTCCAGGCTCTTCACTCAGAACTTCTGCTCCATCTCTCTCACCTGGCGCATTTTGCTGCTTGTACAGTGAGCTCTCCTTGTGTGGAACGCTTAAAGGCCAACATGTTCCCATCCCTGTCATTACAAGCCACTGAAGGCAGGTATCATCAGAGAACAAACACCTGGCCCCCTGCCCCCGCCGCTCTTGCCTCTACTGAAGCCACTCCTGACCAAGCTTCTGGAAATTGAAGTTACCCTTCAAGCCCAGAAAAATTTCATTCCTTGACAGTTTTAATGGGGCTTTCGCTGACCGCCAATTGTTGGTGGTTGGGCCCTAATAAAACAACATCCACTACAGCTGAAATTAAAGAGTGAGATGATCTGTTGTTCAATTCTTTTAAAGGGGTGATAGAATGCAAAACCGATTTTACCCTGTCATAGTTGAATAACGACAGTTCGGTGGGTAAATAGGACATACATAGAAGCTCAAAGTCCCACTGACACCCCTTTACTATGAAAATCTCATATTTTGAAACGCTGCTGAAAACGGGCGAATCCCAACAAAGCTGAGTTTACTACGCGTATCTCAAAACCGAACCTTAAGAGAACAGTCACGCCCCAACATTTACATAGGCTACACAACTGACCTGAGATCAGGTAGAACTTTACATAGCTACACAACTGACCTGAGATCAGGTAGTCTTCTGAATCTAGCTAGGTCACGCAGATCTCTGCTATTCCATTACAAAATTCACTTCTGAAACTTTTTTATCGGCCGAAATCAACCATATAAAGCTCAAATATGGGCGCGTACGCTAAAAAGGATGGCTATTTGCAAATTTTCTCCGACTGTGTGTCGGAGTTTAGTGCCGGTGTTGGTGCTGCCTGGGTTGCTACATCCCACGCCCGACCGGTATGTCAGGGGAGCTTGTTACCCCGCAATCGTTTTACCGCGAGCCCGCAGGTTCCAGTTAATCTTATAATGGGTATGTGTGTTGAGTTATTTAAACAAACAATCGGGGAAATAAAGCCTCTTGTCCGCAAGTCTCATTGATAGAGCCGCGGTGAGATGGAGTCCATCAATGAGAGCTAGCTAGCCTCCTCCTAACTCTGACATTCACAAAAATACATTCAATTGATATCCGAAATCGGACAAGTGTTGCCTAAGCTTTGTAAGACCTTGAGGAACCTGTAATATTCATGCCGTGACGAAATTCAAACTGTAAATATACTTTAGTTATGCGAAGTGAGCAAGCTGCGATATTTCCCCATTGTAATGAATGGGACATATAGTGTTGAAGTTAAAAAGTTCAAACAATGTACTTTTGGTTATGCAGCTTGCAGGTAGATCTAATCAAATAACTACACTAATCAGCATTTGACTGCCTCACCCAAAACCTAGCTTCTAAAGAATTAATCAGGTCATGTCTGACATTTAGCATATGAAGAAGACTCATTGTCCCCACAGGAAAGGTAATATTGTTTCTGCTTTTGGGGAGCCTACCTCGCTAGGGCCAGACGTGATTAGAACAAAGGAAATGTAAACTTGAACCGGAATCGGCACTACCATGTGAAACGACCTTTGTCTGTGACCTGGAGTAAACCTGAAATCAGAGGTGTGTCTTTAACCTGTGACAGTTTCCATTCAGGGAAACACCCACAATTCAAAGGGATATAATTCTGATACTGAGTAAGATTCGAGACTTCAATCTGTGACCCGCAAGGGAAGCAAGTTGGAGTCCGCTGTTTACAGTGTATTGTTTTGTCATGTCGCATGGCTGCAATCTGTGTCCCCGCAAGAAGTCCACTTTTTTAAGCGGCCAGGTTTAGAATCCTGTAACGTTATCCTGTAAAATTTTAGTGTTAAAAAGACCGAATAGAGCCGGGACAGAGACCTAGTCTCTGTGCGGTCACAAGAAGTGTGGCCATAGTGTTTAAAAGTCCGATTAGAGCCGGCGACAGGAAAAATCATTTTCTGTGCGCGGTCACAAGAAGTGTGGCCATAGTGTTAAAAAGTCCGAATAGAGACGGCGACAGGAAAAATCATTTTCTTTGTGCGGTCACAAGAAGTGTGGCCATAGAAAAGTCCGAATTGAGACGGCGATAGAGAAATAATTCTCTGTGAGGTTAAAGATAGGAAACAATTAAATATAGGGTTGTATATAGGCTACTGTAAATATTTTTTGAAAATAGAATTGTGTTTGAATTTGAGTCCGCGGCGCAGCGCCCGCAGTATTTTGATAAACTGTAAATAAGATGTGTTGAATTGATAGCATTGAGGATTCCATCCTCTGGGTGGCAGAACGAACAACGTCTCCATTAGGTAGATCTATCTTCTGAGGAGATTGCAGTGTGAATGCATTACAGTATAGTTTTGATTGGATGATTGGTTTGAATTTTTGTGGAAAAGGGTGGAGCAGTGAGAAAATGGATTAATCTGTATGAATGTCTTTTGAAGAGTTGGGCGCCGACCCTTAAGGTATGAAAGACATAGAACATTTTAAAGTTTGAATGGAGTTTCTCAGTGAATGCATGAATGAGCAGCAGTTGAAATGGGAGCAAAATGTCTGCTCAGAGTTTTTGTGAATTAATGTTTGTTGCTCCAATGTTTCAGGTAGTTGGAGATAAGTGCATTTATTTTTTGAATCCTCTGTAATTTTTATTTTTTTATTTTTATTTTTAAATTGAGTAGAATTGTGTCTATGTGACAATGAAGCCCATTGCAAGTCAGAGCATTCCAGGGGGTTCTCTGAAAAGGGGAAAATAATTTGAGGTACTTTAAGCAATTTAACATTAGCTAAAATTGGACCAAAATGAATTTAAGATTCTAGGGGGTTTTTCAATGGATAATTTGGTAGATATATTTGGCATTTTTGTGTATCTTGACTCAAAATTGGTTTGTTTTTCACTAAAAATGATAACAAACAGGCACATGGAGATACATTAATTGTATTTTTAAGCATTCTGATCTTACTGTAGCTAATCTTCTTCCACTATTTTTTGTTTTGTTGGGTTTTTATTTGGTTTCATGTTACTGATGATGTCTCTGAAAAATCACAGGGTTGATAGAATCAAGGCAGTAGCCTTTTCCACTGATGTGTCTTTTCAAATGTGTTTGTTATTTTTATTTATTTTATCCTAGTTAAAAAATAAATAAAAAATGGGGGGAGATTTAGAGAGGTGAGGATTTTGAATAGTTTCCTGTGCTGGCCACACAGAATACTACACAAATCTTCTTCTCAAGGGTAATAAATGTGGCACAAAATGACACGTGACTGACATTGATATGCTCAAAAATAGCAATTTGCTGATCAAGTTTGTCAAAATAGTTTGAAGTAATAGTAAAAGATGAATCAAGCAGCCCATTTCCCCATTGAGAAAGAAAATTGTGAAGTTTTTATTTTTGTGTTTTTGTAATTGATGATCTGTACTGTATGTTTACAATGGACTCACGACTTTTGGGGATCATTTATTGTGTTATGGACTGAAGCTTTTGCCCATTGTCTTAAGGACTTTGGAAAACACAGATGACAAAGGAAATTTCTCCTCTATGAGAAATGAATGGACAAAATCAAGGACAAACTGCCCGGAAATGAAAACACCAGTGTGACTTTTTGCAAGGCAGTGTGTTGGCGTATCACAGCCATTTTATTCACAGGTGAAAGCAGCCTCCAGATTCCTGCTGATGAAGTCATTTGATGTCATCTGTTCGAGGAGATCAAGGAATGCAGGTCACAAGGTGCTGCAGGACACCAGCGCTGCAGTGGAGTGGGAGAGACGCATCACAAGGATCCATGTTCACACTTCAACAACAGTCCAGCAGAGTGTCAAGGGGAGACCGGGTTCAGACGCCGACTGAGAGAACCAGCGGTGCTGACTTCTGCTGACTTCCTGCGGTGGTTTCCTGACAGAGCAAGGAGACTGGATCCCACTCCCTGACCCTGGGCCTGCTGACACACCAAAAAAGCTGGGGATGGCTTTTTCCTACAGGTGCTGGAGCAGGCAGCACACACAGCCGGTCCATCTTCATGTTTCTGAAAAGGAGGGAGAGAGAAACTGTGGCTGCTCTAAAGGTCTCTGAGAGGGCGTGCAAAGGACACCAACGCCAACAAGGGGAGTGATGAGAATTGGGCCAGCGGTAAATCCACAAGGAGACCCTGGGCTCCCCTCTGATCTGTCACCTTCCAGTCAACTGTTAAAGGGCCAATTCTTCGGACAGAAAGGATAAGAAAATTCTTAGTGCGCCATAGCCTGCTAAGGTTTTTGGTGACGTTGCCACCTGGTGCTGGCTGCATGAGAATGAACCAGCGATCCGAGATTTTCTCCCAATTTTCAGATTGGACAACAAGGAACTTTCAAAATCTTGATTTCAGACTTTTTTCCCCAGTGTGCATCTTTCACTACAGAATGGACAATGATGAAGAATGTTTTTCTGTGCTCGCTCCATCTGAACTGACAATATATATTGAAGTATGTGTGTATTAGTTTTTAGCTCTTTTGTGATTAGGATCACAAAGATCAAACCTAATGCCCACCTGATTGCATTACAGATTTGAGACCACCAGTTATAACTTGTGCAGTATTTGAAGTGCAGTGTGGAATGTAGAATTTGGTTTTATCCGTTTTTTCTTTGATTTCTTTGATTTTTAAGATTGTTTTTACCTGGTCAACAACTTTTAATAGCTTCTGATTTAATTAAGTGTATCTGTTTTTGTTTCAAATGGAATGCTAGTCACTAATCACTGTAAGTAAAACCAACTAAACATGTTTTGTTAAGAGAAAATGACCTTCTGGATACAAGATATGGAGTCAGATAGGATGAGGTCAGAGATGGAAAATAGTTTCTTGTATAATCAAACACAGTTTGCTAATGTCTACATTTTTGTTGTAATTGTTTTCATTGGCATTCATGGTGTTTTCACACCAAAGGTGTGAAAAATGAGGGATTGTTGAAGTAAAAAGTTACGTTTTGAAAACAATGTACTTTAAGGTAAAAAATGTGACTTAAAAAATTTAAACTGTTGTGTAACTGAGTGAAGGAATGTTTCAATACTGATTAAGCCTGATCAGCATTTGTCTGGCTCACACCGTCTGTAGCTTCTAAAAATTGATTAGGTACGTGGCTGTTATTTATGCATACTGTAGGAGACTCATTGTCCCCACAGGAAAGGTAACTTTGTCTCTTTTAGGGGAGCCATCCCCAGACGTGATTAAGACAAAGAAGCGAGTATTGCTGTAGTTTGGAAACAATTGACACGTCTCGATAAGATCCTGTCACCGGGGGTAGCCTCAAGACACTGATTGGGAACATTCACCTTTTCTTTTGAGAGACATCTGACCAATAGGGAAAGATTTAATTTGAAGAACCAGCAGGTAGGTACAGGAATAAAGGTGGGAGCAGGAGAATGTATCAGGACTTCAATCTGTGACCCGCAAGGGAAGCAAGTTGGAGTCCGCTGTTTACAGTGTATTGTTTTGTCATGTCGCATGGCTGCAATCTGTGTCCCCGCAAGAATCATGTTTGCAGTCTGCTGCTGGCAGTGTTTCGTGTCTTATGTTTTATTGTGTTTTGACTGTCGTTTTCGTGTTGTTTTATTAAACCTCTTGCTTGACTTCCAATTCAAACCTAGCCTCTCCTTCGTCCTCAGAAATCTAAGAACATGTCATTTAGTGATATTCTTACAAAGCTGTCCAGTACAACCACAGTCTGATCTGCTGGCCACTGAGCAGCTCCACTGGAAGCGGGTTGGGTAAAGGGCCTTGCTCAAGGGCACCTCAGTGGTGGTAATGAGGGAGAGTCAAGCGCTGCTCTTTCACTTTCCCCACCCAGATTTTATCCTGTCGGTCTGAGGATTAAACCGGCCACCTCCCAGACACTAGCTCACTTCTTTGACCTCTAGGCCACCACTCCCCAGTTACAGAAAATTGAGCATAACAAAGTTGTAACTCGTCTTGCAATATGAATGTGCATTCCTCAACCCAGTCTCATGTCAGTTCGTGATGGCATTACGAAATTAAATCTATTAGAACATGATACCCTCACGTTATTTTGAAGATTTACGTGTGGTCACGCTTTTTTACTAATGTATTTCAATGAGAAGCTACGTAATTTCACACTTTTTTTGGTAAGTACATAATTCCATATGTGTTCATTCATAGTTTTGATGCCTTCAGTGAGAATCTACAATGGAAATAGTCATGAAAATAAAAAGGAAATGCATTGAATGAGAAGGTGTGTCCAAACTTTTGGCCTGTACTGTATATATATATATATACAGTGCCTTGCAAAAGTATTCGCCTTCGAACTTTTCGACCTTTTGCCACATTTCAGGCCTCAAACATAAAGATATAAAACTGTGATTTTTGTGAAGAATCAACAACAAGTGCGACACAATCATGAAGTGGAACGAAATTTATTGGATATTTCAAACCTTTTAAACAAATAAAAAACTGAAATATTGGGCGTGCAAAATTATTCAGCCCCCTTTTAAGTTAATACTTTGTAGCGCGCCACCTTTTGCGTGCGATTACAGCTGTAAGTCTCTTGGGGTATGTCTCTATCAGTTTTGCACATCGAGACTGACATTTTTGCCCATTCCCCCTTGCAAAACAGCTCGAGCTCAGTGAGGTTGGATGGAGAGCGATGTGAACAGCAGTTTTCAGTTCTTTCCACAGATTCTCGATTGGATTCAGGTCTGGACTTTGACTGCGGCCATTCTAACACCTGGATATGTTTATTTGTGAACCATTCCATTGTAGATTTTGCTTTACGTTTTGGATCACTGTCTTGTTGGAAGACAAATCTCCGTCCCAGTCTCAGGTCTTTTGCAGACTCCATCAGGTTTTCTTCCAGAATGGTCCTGTATTTGGCTCCATCCATCTTCCCATCAATTTTAACCATCTTCCCCGTCCCTGCTGAAGAAAAGCAGGCCCAAACCATGATGCTGCCACCACCATGTTTGACAGTGGGGATGGTGTGTTCAGGGTGATGAGCTGTGTTGCTTTTACGCCAAACATAACGTTTTGCATTGTTGCCAAAAGTTCGATTTTGGTTTCATCTGACCACAGCACCTTCTTCCACATGTTTGGTGTGTCTCCCAGGTGGCTTTTGGCAAACTTTAAACGACACTTTTATGGATATCTTTAAGAAATGGCTTTCTTCTTGCCACTCTTCCATAAAGGCCAGATTTGTGCAGATAACGACTGATTGTTGTCCTATGGACAGAGTCTGTCACCTCAGCTGTAGATCTCTGCAGTTCATCCAGAGTGATCATGGGCCTCTTGGCTGCATCTCTGATCAGTCTTCTCATTGTATGAGCTGAAAGTTTAGAGGGATGGGCGGGTCTTCGTAGATTTGCAGTGGTCTGATACTCCTTCCATTTCAATATTATCGCTTGCACAGTGCTCCTTGGGATGTTTAAAGCTTGGGGAAATCTTTTTGTATCCAAATCCGGCTTTAAACTTCTCCCACAACAGTATCTCGGACCTGCCTGGTGTGTTCCTTGTTCTTCATGATGCTCTCGGCGCTTTACACGGACCTCTGAGACTATCACAGAGCAGGTGCATTTATACCGGAGACTTGATTACACACAGCTGGATTCTATTTATCATCATTAGTCATTTAGGTCAACATTGGATCATTCAGAGATCCTCACTGAACTTCTGAAGAGTGTTTGCTGCACTGAAAGTAAAGGGGCTGAATAATTTTGCACGCCCACTTTTTCAGTTTTTTATTTGTTAAAAAGTTTGAAATAGCCAATGAATTTCGTTCCACTTCATAATTGGGACCCACTTGTTGTTGATTCTTCACAAAAATTACAGTTTTATATCTTTATGTTTGAGGCCTGAAATGTGGCAAAAGGTCGAAACGTTCAAGGGGCGAATATTTCTTCGCAAGGCACTGTATCATATGCTGAAGTATATTTCTGGAGTGTTAAAGATTAAAGGAAAAAAAACAAGAACCGTACAGAATCGAAAACCGTGACCCTAAAACCGTGATACGAACTGAACCATGGGTTTTGTGAACCGTACCACCCCTAATAGAAACATATGAAACTAAAGATTGATTTTTTAGCATGTAGCTCTCTAGTAGATTAGACAAAATAAAAGTTAAGTATCTTCATATACAAGTTAAGTATCTTCATATGTAACCTCTTTGTGTGTTGACAGGTTCTGGTTTAAAGATAAAGACAGCATGTACGACTACCTCAGATACAGTTTGTGAACCACTGGAGGGATTCTACTGTCTGTTCTCTCCAGGAAACAGCTGTGTGGAAGCACAGAAACACAGCAGCTGTCAACCAGGACAATATATCAGCCAAAAAGGTTAGTTCATCGTGCTGAATTTAGGAGTATAGGTATAGTTTAAGATTTAAATGAGAACACCAAAGTTCAGTGAAAATGCCCTTATGAACTTAAAGCTCCCATATTGTAAAACAAGTGAGATGCCATATCTTTTTATTTATTAAGCAGGTTGAGGTGGTGTATAAATATGAGTAAAGCATAAAAAACCACACTCAATCCTCAGAGAAATGCAAACAGCCCGTATGCATTTCTTTCCAGTTTGTCAATTTAAAAGACAATTTTACTTTACTTTACTGTAGTGCTGCTACAGTGCTGTTACAGTCATTCCCCTGCTGCAGTAAATGCAGGTATATTTAGACAGACAGTATGATATTGAACTTCCTCCAGTCGTTTGCTGATGACCTATCACATGACTGACACTCTGTACTTAGATTCTTTTGTCAACATCTGACCCGCCTCATGACAACTTAGTAAACTCCATCAGCTGATGAAGGTCATGAGATGTGTGGTGGGACCTTTTTTTTCATGTTCAGTAATGGAGCAGGCCCAACCGTAGAATAGTATTTGTGCTGGCCTTCACAGGAATTAGTTGTTTTTACTGAAACATAAAAGCTTGTGAAAGATTATATTATGGGACTTGAAACAAAGAAATGTCTGTGAAAAATCTCCACAATCAAATACTGTTTATTTTTTTTATCCACTGAAGAGAAATCAGACAGGTCTGATTGGATAAAAAGATATCATATAACACTTTGATTCCTTCATAATATGTATACTGAACTATATATATATATATATATATATATATATATATATATATATATATATATATATATATATATATATATATATCTCAATCAATCAACTTTATTCAATTCCATAGAAACAACACAATACAAATATATATATATATATATATATATATATATATATATATATATATATATATATATATATATATATATATAAAACAATACAAAACATTTAAGAATGGTGCCGATGAGGCATCATTTTTTAAAACATATACAAGCTTCGAGTCCAATGTTTCCAAAAGCAAGATGTATACCTTGTGTCACTCTTAGAAACGTCAACTATGGACACAATGATCATATTTGTTGACCCAGTCAGTCTGCACATGAATCTATACATAAAAGTTCTCAAAACAGCATTAAAAGTGGGCACATTGTTAGACACAAACATTTCACTGGCACTACTCCCCCTAGGAATTTTAAGTACAATTCTCAGTGCATCATTGTAAGCCACTTGAAGTTTTTTCATTTTCGACTCTCTAAAATTACACCACAGGTGGGCAGTATATAGTGGAGTGCAATAGGTTTTGCAGAGTGAGATTTTAACATCAGGGGTGCACATGTGGAATTTGCGTGCCAGCATATTTGCCTGCCCATACAGTTTTCCACACTGACGCTGCACATCATCATCATCATCATCACAATGGTCATCTCTTATCACATGTCCCAAATATTTAACTTTCTTTACAACCTCTAGTGGTTCACCTGCCAATGAGAAAGAGGGATAGAAACACTTCATATCCTCCTTGGTTCTGGCAATCAGTACCATACTCTTTATAGAGTTAAATTTTATATCAAACATTATTCCATATTGAGAACATATTCTAAGAAGTTGCTGCAGACCAGCACTAGAGGGAGACAGTACAACCAAATCATCAGCATAAAGCATATGATTAATGAGACTATCCCCCACCAAGCAGCCAGTCCTGCAGCCCCTTAACTCCCTAGATAAAAGATTGAATAGCAGCGGAGACAGAATTCCGCCCTGCCGCACTCCATTGGAGACATAGAAAGGGGTTGACAAACTCGTCCCCCACCTGACTTGCATAGTTTGGTGAGAGTACCAGAACTGCAGTATCCTGATTAAATAAGAGGGGACACCACGCTCATGTAGTTTACCAAACAGTTTTCCATGATTAATACGATCAAAAGCCTTTGACGCATCCAGGAAACACATAAAGACTGTGCTATTGCGTGATCTGTACCTATAGACAATTTTATATATATATATATAATTAATTTGTATTTGCAGGAACAGCATTAAGCGACACTGAGTGCTCTGACTGCAGAGATGGAACATTTTCCAATGGGACATTATTGACATCGTGTCAGCCACACACACAGTAAGTGAAGCTTCAGATCAGACATGGACTCACCTGAACTCTTCCAACAGCAGCATGGTTCCCTACACATGGTCCTGTCAAAATGTCCCTCTATCATTCCAGATGTCAATCATTGGATCTTCAGCTGATAAAACCAGGAACTGCTTCAACAGATGCTGAATGTGGAGAAAAAAGTTCAGGAGCTGTGATCGGCGCTGTTGTGGGGGGGCTTGTGACCTGTTTAGTGGTCGGACTCCCAATAGCTCTGTTGTTCATGCTGCGTCTCAAAAAGAAGAAATACACAGGTATGATTGGCATTTAGACAATTAAAACATTTATGTTTTTAATACATAATATAATTGTCAGATCATGATGTTGTTGATTGAGGTGTTTTTCATTGGTAATGTTTTATTACAGAAAGAAAAAGTAATGCAGACAATCCCCAACAGGTATGTTCTTTACTGTTATTACTCAGTACATGTTACTGTATGTACAGTACAATGTAGAAATGATTTCAGTAGTAGTAGTAATTAAATTATATCACTATTTTATCAGTACTTCAAAAACAGAGGTGATTTCTTTAAGACTGCAAGGGAAGCTCAGCTTCCCCTAAAATGTCAAAAAATGAATGGTCAAATATGTACTATTGTGTTAACATTTTATTCACTAAAAATGCCTTAGAACACGTTCATCTCCAAGACGAGTTAGTTCAGAATCAGCTACATATAGCAGGTCTACTGACTCGATTTCCTTCTCAAACATTCCCGTAGCGTCTCAGTGCATTCCCCTGTTGAAGCCTGGCGTCCAGGACTTCAATGGGACTGCTTTGAGCAGTTTTTCTCAGTGCTTCGAAACTAGATGGTCATTGGATAAATGCTGTGATTATGTCCCGCCCACGGACGCTCAGCGTCTCTCTGGGGGTGAATGGAGCAGTGCGCTGGCCTAGACTCCGGGCTTCTGCGTGATGATTGGAGGGTCTGTCGAAAGACTGCATCTCCATTTGATTGACAGCGATTTTGTACTATAAAAAGTCGCCGAAGTTATTCGAACTCAGTCCCATCACGGATTTTGCAAGTGTAGTCGAAAGACAAACTGCTGCGACCTATTTCTTGGTATTTGCTTGGCAAAATTGCTAGCCAATTTTCATCATACTTTTCATACAATTATACACCATATTCCTTGTTTCAGTTTAACCTAATTCCCACATTTCCTCCTTCGAGTTTAATATTGTTTTGTTAGATCGTTCATTCATTCATTCATACAGTAGGCTAGGCTGGTGTCGTAGGGGTGAACTAACCAGCTAGCAAACTGCACACGATGGCAGACAATGCTAATATTGTTGACCTGGTTTTAGCAAAGCCATTTGAAAGTCTTCCTTACGAGAAGAAATTTAGAATTAAACAGCAGGACAGATCAACACCTAAGATTGATTTAGTGCAAAAGATAAGGCAAAGTAACAGTAACAGCTCTCCTGGTATGACAAAGTTAGCTGGCTTACTGGAAGTACTGTGACAAAGAAAATGTACTGCTGGCCATGCCTCTTGATGAAATTATTATTATTATAATTATATTATTATTATTATTATTATTATTATTATTATACAATATATATTATATTATTACTATAAATAAATGGACAATTTTTATGATGTAGGCTGAAAATGAGCTTCCCCTCTTGGAAAGACCAGCAGCTGCCACTGTGCAAAAAGGATAAACCACACCATCCACATGAAGAAGAAGAACAGCTGGTAAGACAGTGGTGAATTCTTCATTGAAATGTTCAGGTCTTTACAAATGTATAATATGTTTCTGTTTAAACTCAATTTATTTCTCTCCTCAGGGTATGGCTGTGATCAATGAACACAGAGACAGTTCATCGGACACGTCAGAGGAAAGTTCCATGCAAGTCTTTTATTTCATAAGTCCACATTTATTTATTTCCGTGGACTCTTATTTAATGCCATATTTATTTATTTCCCTCTCTATTTATTTCCAGTTCTTCTATGCAAATCAGGGGGCGTGGCTATTGCTCACATTTAGAACCGAGCCGTGTGCACCACGACCGAGTGCACCAAGACCGCAGCAGCGGTGCTCTGTACCCAGCACACAGTCACTTATTCTGGGGATAACTGAACCACCAACTAGCGCTGACCTGACGGAGCAACACACCGGCTATTTCAGTAGACGTTTCTGTCCTCAATAATTAAAAGTAAAACCTTTTAATATCTTTAACTAACTGATTCATTTGTATATGAATATTTACATTTATTTAATTATTTATGTATTTAATGCCTCATTTATTTATTTCATGATGTATTTCAAAGGCACATTTTGCTTTCCACCAGAACGGGAGGGACTTTGCCTCTCTATCGAAAGGAGGTGCTGCTACAGTGCTGTTACAGTCATTCCCCGGCTGCAATAAATGCAGGTATATTCAGCCAGACAGTATGATATTGATCTTCCTCCAGTTGTTTGCTGATGACCTATCACATGACTGACACTCTGTACTTAGATTCCTTTGTCATCATCTGACCCGCCTCATGACAACTTAGTAAACTCCATCAGCTGATGAAGGCTACGAGATGTGTGGTGGACCTTTTTTTTTTTCTTCATGTTCAGTAATGAAGCAGGCCCAACCGTAGAATAGTATTTGTACAGCTGCCAAGCAGGCCTTCACGGGAATGAGTTGTTTTTACTGGAATATGAAAGCTTGTGAAAAGATTATATTTTGGGACTTGAAACAAAGAAATGTCTGTGAATGTATTTTAAACTGTCTGCTTCCAAAATCTCAACAATCAAATACTGTTTTTTTATCCACTGAAGAGAAATCAGACAGGTCTGATCAGATAAAAAAGATATCATATAACACTTTGATTCCTTCATAATATGTATACTGAACTATATAATTTGTATTTGCAGGAACAGCATTAAGGGACACTGAGTGCTCTGACTGCAGAGATGGAACATTTTCTGATGGGACATTATTGACATCGTGTCAGCCACACACACAGTAAGTGAAGCTTCAGATCAGACATGGACACACCTGAACTCTTCCAACAGCAGCATGGTTCCCTACACATGGTCCTGTCAAAATGTCCCTCTATCATTCCAGATGTCAATCATTGGATCTTCAGCTGATAAAACCAGGAACTGCTTCAACAGATGCTGAATGTAAAGAACAAAGTTCAGGAGCTGTGATCTACGCCGTTGTGGGGGTTGTGATCTTTCTCTGTTTAGTGGTCGGACTCGCAATAGCTCTGTTGTTTTTCAAGCGGCGTCTCAAAAAGAAGAAAGACACAGGTATGATTGGCATTTAGACAATTAAAACATTTATGTTTTTAATACATAATATAATTGTCAGATCATTATGTTGTTGATTGAGGTGCTTTTCATTGGTAATGTTTTATTACAGGAGGAAAAAGGAATGCAGACAAACAACAGGTATGTTCTTTACTGTTATTACTCAGTACATGTTACTGTATGTACAGTAGAACGTAGAAATGATTTTAGTAGTAGTAGTAATTAAATTATATCAATCTTTTATCAGTACGTCAAAAAGAATATGAAGAAAAAGCTGCAGGTAAGACAGTAGTGAATTCTTCATTGAAATGTTCATGTCTTTACAAATGTATAATATTTTCCTGTTTAAACTCAATTTATTTCTCTCCTCAGGATGTGATAATTAAACACAGAGAACGTTCATAGGACACATCAGAGGAAAGTTCCATGTTTGATAAAATCCAGTTGGATGCTGACACATTGTAAGTTGTACAGAAAGGAATCAGTCCAAGGTGAATTTTGGACACTGTGCTCCAAAGTGAACAGCTGCTGGTCTGCAGCCTGCATCATATTCTTCCAGAGATGTTACTGGACAGAGACTAGTCAGTCTGGAATAACAGCTTGGAGCAAGTCCCGGACTAAGTACGTATGTAACGGCTCCAGGCTCTTCACTCAGAACGTCTGCTCCATCTCTCTCACCTGGACATTTTGCTGCTTGTACAGTGAGCTCTCCTTGTGTGGAACACCTTAAAGACCAACATGTTCCCATCCCTGTCATTCCAAGCCACAGATCACCCAGACATCATGTGTCTGAAGGCAGGTATCATCAGAGAGCTAACACCTGGCCCCCCTGCCCCCGCGGCCTCTTGCCTCTACTGAAGCCCCTCCTGACCAAGCTTCTGTCAGGACGGCTCTGCTCAACGCTCGCTCCCTTACCAACAAGACATTTCTTCTCAAAGATGGATTTTTTTAGGGAAAATTTGGATTTTCGGATCCTTACTGAAACCTGCCAGAGGAATACCGAGTATACGGCCATCATTGAACTTTGTCCTTCAGAGTGTAGCTTCATCAGGACACTGAGGCTGTCAGGGCGTGATGGTGGTCTGGCAGTGATTTTTAGAAATAGCTTTAACTATCGGTTGGTTAGGACCGACACTGTCCCCTCATTTGAACTCAATATGACTCGGAAAAAAGGAAAATCCTGCATTCTGCTTTTGCTACTAACGTTTCAGGGACAGAACCGACCTCACGGCCCATCTGACCCTATCCTGTCTGATTTTACTGAGTTTTTATCTTGAGTTATGAAGTTGGACATAGTTTTAATTATTAGTGGTTTTCATGTTGATGATGCTTCTAAGGCTGAATTTGAATTTCTTGATTTTACTGAGCTTTTCAACTTTATACAACATGTTTCTGGACCCACACATTTAATTCATTTTATATAAGAAGGGGACAATGTTACAAATTAATAAAACACATGATTATACACTACATGGGTTAAAAATGCAAGAATTGGCCAACAGGCCAACACATAAACAATTAGGGGCCGGTGTGTTGGAGCCATTAAACCACTTTGTTTTGTTTGTATAGGCTACCATGTTGGTTATGTCAATTAATGTGCAGTTTTATGTTTGAGCACTGGGTGGAGCACTACCTTTGGGAAGGCATAAAGGTAATCAGCCACAGGTACACAGGTGGGTGGCAATAGGGGAAAGCAGACAACTTTTCTCCGTGAAAATACTAAACCAGAAATGAAATGGACTGTATGCTTGTGCGACGGTAAGCAGGCCGTTACTAGAAATAAATGGGTCACAGCACCGAAATGTAGACAAATTGTGGACATTGATTATTGGCATGCAGAACATGCGTCCAAGCAAGTTCTCCCCTGTATTGGCCTAATGTAGGAGTTGATAAAAGACTCTACAGGCTATTTATCTTCTGTAGTCCCCTGGCCTCGACATTAAAAAGGCTTTTTAAAATAAGAAAAAACAAGAGAACAACACAAGCAGAACTTGGCACAAATAGTTTTAGTAGTTTTAGTATTGACCATCCATTGTTTTTGCTGATTTGTAAACGATCAATACGTGTTTAGTTATCTAATATGGTGTGGGACTATTTTCCACTCTCTTGGACCAAGTCACACAGTTCTCTCCTCAGGGTTTAACCACCGATAAATAAACACAGCAACAGTTTTAGAACACCAGTTGGATCCTGGCACGATGTCTTTGCAGTCTACAGTCTACGGCTAAATACCCTGTGTAGTCCACTTTGCAGGGAACTACTAGGAGATCACTGCCCCAAAGTAAACACCTGCTGGTCTAAGAGAGATGATACTGGACGGAGACAAAAGTCCTCCTGGAATAACAGCTTGGAGGACGGACTTAGTGTGTGACGGCTCAAGGCTCTTCATTTATTGGATAGCTGTGAAGGAATGTCTCTGTCCAAGTTGTTATGTGGTGCCTTGCAGCGTCCTCATGTAATTATACATGCACGTTTTATTGATCTTCTCTGGTGGTCACAGAGAGTTGGACCTGAACACTGTTAAGATACTGGACTCCAAGTATGAACTTGTTCATGTGTGTCTCTTTTCTCACCTTGGCTGCTGACATCAGAGACCACAGAGACTCATCACTTCTCTTCTGATCAGCTGCTCAACTCACAACTCACAAAGTAGCCAGACACTGAAACGTTTGCCCTGACGGTTCAAGTCCCCGTATGGAACAAAATACAGAGTGTGGGTTGGTAGCTGGAGAGGTGCCGGTTCAGTGTTTAATGTGTGTGCAACTGTACAAACGGTGAAAAAAAAAGAAGTGAAAATTGTGAATTTCCCCACGCATGAAATCAAACCATTTTAAAACTGTGCACTCCTGACCTCTAGTGACTAAAGTCAGTGTAACATGCTATCATGCAACACACCTAATACATGTTTTAACTCACTCAGTTAATCCACTAGGTGGAATATGGGAAAATAATCACAGTAAGGTCAAAAATTATCAGTGAGAGAGGGAAACTGCAGCCAGTATATTAGTATATATATAGTACCCATATACAGTACACACACACACACACACACACACACACACACACACACACACACACACACACACACACACACACACACACACACACACACACACACACACACACACACACAGTGCTATCACCTGACTGCTGTTGGAGCTGACCCTGACTTTGAAAGTAGAAAGATTTTGGTAAATGGAGCTTCAACGGAATTGACATAAATAGGTTTTAAATTGCTATACATAACACAGCTAACCAATCAAATGTTTGAGCAAATTCTCCTATTCAGTGCACGGTTCATATTGTTATTAATCTGCCCGTTGTTCCAAAGAAAAAAGCCACAGGCTTCAGTAACATGTGAGTTAGGGCAGCAACTAACGGTTTTTATTGTTGTTAAATCTGTTGATTATTTTTTTTAATTAATTGATTAGTTTGGTCTATAAAATGTCAGAAAATGGTGAAAAGTGTTTCCCAAAGCCCAAAATGACATCCTGAAATGTGTTGTTTTGTCCACAACTCAAAGATATTCAGACTACTGTCACAGAGGAGAGAAGAAACCAGAAACCATTCATTTAAGAAGCTGGAATCAGAGAATTTAAAATACTCAAACAGGTTAATTGTTTATAGTTGGAGATTAATTTAGTAGTTGACAACTAATCATGAATTGAAGATAACTTCAGATAATTACCTGTCATATGGTGGTAATACAATGTACATACTAAACTGAATGCACAAACACAAAATACAAAAAAACTGATTTATTCAGAAGATTACGCATTTCAAATTTTTTTCAAACAAAACATTCCTGTCAATGAATATCACTTTACATTTCAAAGACACACATCGCTTTGTCTTTTTCAAACAACAGAACTAAAAGGGATAATCACTAGTAACATACTCTCTCCAAGGCCTCCAACATGATGATGCTGTTTCCTCTGATGACCTAGGAGGAATCAGACCACACAGTTAACACGCTGCATTTACTGTTAGAGACTTCCCAGAGGACTCATTCTAAAATTGAGATTTACTTACGGTACTAAGGGTTTATTTCAACCAAAGCAGAGTGGTGATTGTTGGAACAATTGTAATGGCAAAATTACATTTAAGCATAATTCCTCATATTTTTATGTTTTATTTCTACTTGTTTTTTCTTACAATACTGAAAGAGAGTTTATCTCATTCCCACATGTAGATTCTGATTCTAACTAAGTGAGAATCAGAAAGTCTGGAACATAATGTGAGCACTGTCTGTCTGAACAGATAGGGGCTACAAGGTCACCCTAAAACTAGCTCTAGTTTTCCCATGCCAGTTTGAGATGTAACTGGGTAAAGTCGTACAGAGGAGGTAGAGTCGGTGGAAGATGTCTATCTAGGATGTCTGCTTTAAGTTTTTTATTGTAGCGTCATAATAATCCGAGTGTGTGTGCTGTGGCTCTGAATTAAGCCCTGGTGTGCTGTCACTCATTGCAGGACTGCACTGGGAGCCTGGGCTCTTTCGTTAATTTGCCAGGAACTGACTCCACACTGGGCTTCTGAGCCTTTTGTGAAATCATGTTGCTCCTATATTTGCAAATATATTTTTAATGAAATACAAAAACCTAACTTGGTTTAGTGCCCTACTGTCTTATTTGTTTCACTTTACTAAACTTTCAAACTTTACTCCTGCTGCAAAAGAAACTTCCACTACACAATGGAAAGACAAACCAAGGAGGCCTTTGATAGTTTTATTTTGTATTTGAAGGTTGTTTTACGGTGATAATATCACAGTTTTTAAATTGAGAGATTGATGGGTTTGGCGATAGAGAGTTTGAGGATGTTGTTGTCGGACATTACACAATAATCTGAGCCTGTCAGTGGTAAAACAAGCACGATCCCAGCGCTCTCCAGTAGATGGCGGTATTGCACTGCTGTTAAACTACATGAAGATGATGAAAAAGCCTTGTGAGATGTGTCCTAAACTGCATCTCATAGCCCTTAAATTGCCTCCTTGACTCCTTCACTTGCCTCCCTTCGTTGCATCTTAGTCCATTCCACCTAGGAGGCACGGTCGAGACGTTAGGAAATCATGGGAGGAGAGAGGCAACAAGCAAATGTGTTTTAGAGGAATGAGATGTCCTTTTCTCTGAAGCCTCACGTGAATTCATCAGCTGTTTGGGCAGAGTTAGCAACTCCTTCAGCTGCACAGCTTCCGGGAAGGTTGCTCTCGTGTATCCTCGGCTATAGCTCCTCAATGATCCCTCCTCGATGCTCGCCCCTCTGTCCTCTGGGCAGGAATAAGAGCTTAGAGACGGCCTTCACCGAGGAGGGATAGAACAACAGAACAGCCGAGGACCAAGGAGTCGAGGAGCTATCAAATAAGAGCCAGGAGATGCAACTCTAGACATGTTATTATGGAACCCACGCAACTTCTACATAAGACCTGCCCTTTAATATTATTCACACGCTACTATTGGCCAGGCGTCCATGCTCACGCAAGGTAACGTAACCCGATTTGTTCAGGTCCTGTCCCCTGACCAGTCAGCTATCCTAACATTAACCACTCGAGGTCAATGCCTAACCTCACCAATCAGGCTCCTTTGAGGGCGGGACTTGCCTAGACGTTGAGTGGGATCCATAATAACGCATCAGAGACGATTGGCCTAGAATCTGCTTGACGTTCTTCAATAAAATAATAATAATTGATATTATTAGGACTTTGTCGTCAAATAAATTACATTTATGTTTTCAGTATCATTGTTGCAGTTCATTTGCAATTTGCTTTGTGTTGTTATGGCGACAGTTACAGTTTGCTACTTCTTGGAGCGTGCGTAGCGTTAACGTTTTAGTACAGTTCACAACCGCAACCTTTCCAGCCTCTCCCACCACCCACAGAATAACCAGTGTAACCGAGGGTGTTATGGTTGTGTATGTTTCTGTTTCCTGTTTTATTTTGGTAGTCTGTTCTGTCTTGTCTTGTTTAACTTCCTGCCTTGTGTTTTCCCGCCTTTGTAATTGTCTGCCCCACCCTGATTTGTTTCACCTGTCTCTTGTTTCCTCGTTACCTCTTGTATTTAGTCTCTGTGTTTTCGTTGTCTGGTAGGTTATTGTAATGTTTTGGGTGTTTGTGTGGAGTCTAACACAGTTGTCTCTGTGTTCCAGTTTTTTGGTATTCCAGTTCTTTTGCTTCCTCTACATTCTGGAATGATTTTTGCCTGCTGCCTAGAGGACTCCTTTGGTAGTATTTCTTTTGTGATTAAATCCTCAAACTCACCACTGCCTGGCTGTCTCTGCATTTGGGTCCTCCAATTCTCTGAACTCCGTGGCCTTCAGTGCCTTTTTTCCAGATTAGAGCAATAGCCCCTCCAAATGTCTGAGCACGTCCCTGTAAAATACCTTACACCAGCTAACACATTTAACCCCCTTCATTAATAAGCACCTAACAACTTGGCCTTGTGGGAATTGATGAAGTAGTTAAAGGGCATATATCATTAAGCTGAGAGAACAAATGGAAAAAACTGAGGCACTAAAATAATCACATGTAGCACATGTATTACTAATCAATCCCTCCAGAAAAATGCGATTATTGATTGCATAATTCAGTGCATAATCAGCCAAAGTCCGCATATTTATGCGGGGCCGCATTTTTTCAAATACGCCTCACTTTCGCCGCATAAATTGCCAATTTCCGCGCAAAATATGCAGTGCTTGCATGATGTTGTAATCCCCGCATTTTCGTTGCAAAAAAGTCACATATATCTTAGTAGAAAGTTAAAAAATGTTATGTTTGATTCACACAAGAGCAGCCATTTTCCCCTGTTGCCATGGGAACGTTATGAAGTGACGTAATTACATGATGTGAACATCATCAAAAAGCAGGGTGTTTGGGAATCACTTTTTTTTCTCTTTTTCATCAAACCGCAGTTTTTGCAAGTTCCCGCACATTCCATAGCATTTAAAAAAGAAATTGCCGCATAATCAAGGATTTTTGCCCGCAACAATCACAAAAAAACTCTGCATTTTTCTGGAAGGACTGACTAATGTGATGGTATATTTTATCAAATAATTTTGTCTGTAAAATATAGAGGGAAGGTGGTTGCTACAATAATGACGATGCCTTGACAAGCTATGAACATATACTCTTGAGATTTTGGTTACGGAATGCTATACTTAATAAATTTTTTGAGAATATGGAAGGCAAATTGTCTTTAATAACCTCAGGTCAAACAAGATATTTGTTGTTCTTCTTTTTGTTTGTATTTCCCTCCTCTCTTTCTTCTTCCATCTTTTTCTTCTCATTTTAGTTTTTGTTTTATTTGCCATCTTATTTTTTCATTCTCCGTTTGGAGCAAAGAGTTATTTTTCAGGATGTTGTGTTTTCACCTCGTTATTCCCTAAATGATCACAGAGACTTTAACATAAGAAACTTGCTAATATTGGGTAACAGGGAAAAGAGAAGGAAGCAACGATTTCACAGTCCTGAAAACTACAGACTACAGTCTGTGAATGTAATGCACCGTTGAAACCCAACACATATTCTTTGTCATAGGGGGGAACGCCCATATCTGTCCTCAGCTGACTTTCTTTTCTTATCTGTCATGTCTAATGAAAACATTTGTTCATATCTCTTCCTCAGCGTGTTTATCTGGTTCTGCAGTTAGACACACCAACGGTTGATGAAGGAACCGTTGGTGGGAAAGGAAAACCTTTTTCATTTAGCAGATCATATCCTCACCATGTTCTTTCTGGACTTTGATTTCTCTTATTCATGAAAGCCATCTGATTTTAGTCTGCGATAACACTTTACAATAAGGTACACAAAAAAATAGGTAGTTAATGATTAGTTACTGTTTTTGAAAGGGTAGTTACCCTTTTTCAGAAGGGTAGTTACCCTTTTCAAAAAGGATAACTACCCTTTGAGTTGCTATGTCACCAATTGTCTAAACTACATTAGTTGATGTTGACGTTGAAACACTTTACTGAGGAAAAGGGTAGTTACCCTTTTCAGAAGGGTAGTTACCCTTTTTCAGAAGGGTAACGAATGGTTAGTTACCCTTTTTCAAAAGGGTAGTTACCCTTTTTCAGAAGGGTAACGAATGGTTAGTTACCCTTTTTGAAAAGGGTAGTTACCCTTTTCAGAAGGGTAGTTAACCTTTTTGAAAAGGTAGTTAGCCTTCTTCAGAAGGGTAACGAATGGTTAGTTACCCATTTTCAAAAAGGGTAGCTCAGTTACCCCTTTTCAGAAGGGTAGTTACCCTTTTTCAGAAGGGTAACGAATGGTTAGTACCCTTTTCAGAAGGGTAGTTACCCATTTTCAAAGGGTAGTTACCCTTTTCAGAAGGGTAACGAATCGGTTAGTTACCCTTTTTCAAAGGGTAGTTACCCTTTTCAGAAGGGTAGTTACCCTTTTCAGAAGGGTAACGAATGGTTAGTTACCCTTTTTCAAAAGGGTAGTTACCCTTTTTCAGAAGGGTAACGAATGGTTAGTTACCCTTTTTCAGAAGGGTAGTTAACCTTTTTCAGAAGGGTAGTTACCCTTTTTGAAAAGGGTAGTTACCCTTTTTCAGAAGGGTAACGAATGGTTAGTTACCCATTTTCAAAAGGGTAGTTACCCTTTTTCAGAAGGGTAGTTACCCTTTTTCAGAAGGGTAACGAATGGTTAGTTACCCTTTTTCAAAAGGGTAGTTACCCATTTTCAAAGGGTAGTTACCCTTTTCAGAAGGGTAACCGATGGTTAGTTACCCTTTTCAAAAGGGTAGTTACCCTTTTTCAGAAGGGTAGTTACCCTTTTTCAGAAGGGTAACGAATGGTTAGTTACCCTTTTTCAAAAGGGTAGTTACCCTTTTTCAGAAGGGTAGTTACCCTTTTTCAGAAGGGTAACGAATGGTTAGTTACCCTTTTTCAAAAGGGTAGTTACCCTTTTTCAGAAGGGTAGTTACCCTTTTTCAAAAGGGTAGTTACCCTTTTTCAGAAGGGTAACGAATGGTTAGTTACCCTTTTTAAAAGGGTAGTTACCCTTTTCAGAAGGGGTAGTTACCCTTTTGAAAAGGGTAGTACCTTTTCAGAAGGGTAGTTACCCTTTGTAAAGGGTAGTTCCACTTTTCAGAAGGGTAGTTACCCTTTTGAAAGGTGTTACGTTACCTTTTCAGAAGGGTAACGAATGGTTAGCTACCCTTTTTCAAACGGGTAGTTACCCTTTTTGAAAAGGGTAGTTACCCTTTTTCAGAAGGGTAGTTACCCTTTTTGAAAAGTGTAGTTACCCTTTTTGAGAAGGGTTGTTACCCTTTTTGAAAAGGGTAGTTACCCTTTTTCAGAAGGGTAGTTACCCTTTTGAAAAGAGTAGTTACCCTTTTTCAAAAGGGTAGTTACCCTTTTTGAGAAGGGTAACTACCCTTCTCAAAAAGGCATATCATATAGTGGGGGGTCTGGGTGTCCTCCCCCAGGGAAGTTTTGAGAATTTGAGAACGACTACATTTCCTGTATTCGGATACAGTTTTATGCACCAATTTATATAAATGTATACATTTAATATAACAAAAATATAATGGAAAGTATGTTGTTATGTATCATTGGGCACTTTTAAGTGGGTATATGGAAATCCTGGAGCTTTCTTAGTGGGTATACTGCGTATATACCTGTGTATTACGTAGACTACACCACTGACTTCCTCCCACTGTACAACAGTCAAGCCAAAATATCCCGGATACGGGTGCCGCAATCTTGCAGTTTTGGAGCCAGAGTCTCCGCAGTAGTAAAGTCCCACCCAATCACGAGTCAATCATGATGTTTCACCCTTTTAACTTGTTAAAACTCATCAAGAAAATTAACACTTCACAAGTTCACTTGTCAATTCAGCATATCTCTGGTGATGACACTATAAAGACTTAGTGATTCAGCCAGGTCAATATCAGAGAACACTATGGACATTGTAACATGCCTAGAGGTAAAGAGTCCCTGCTTCTCTTTCTCTCTCTCTCTCCCTCCCCTGTTTGGTGTTAAGCATGATTGGTTTCCACCTACGCATTCCAGTAATGCTGCTCAGTTCCCTCAGACATCAAGTTTCTTATCATACTGTAGTTGGACCATATATAAAAGGAGGACACCTTGAGAGCTCACACTCTTTAGCCTGCCTGAGCCAGTTCAAGTGAGGAGCGAGGAAATATGAGTTGGGGTATCCTTTGCTCTTTTCACAGTTTGTCTAGAGATACTAGAATGTTTGCTCGCCACCTTTTTCTTTCTTTTTTACAGAAAAGTAAGTTAAGTCAAGAGCACCTGGTCCTGTCCTCGCCCCTGTAAGATTTCACTAGATGACGTGTTCTTAGATTTCTGAGGACGAAGGAGAGGCTAGGTTCGGATTGAAAGATTAAGCAAGATGGTTTAATAAAACAACATGAAAAACGATAGTCAAATCACAATTAAACATAAAACATAAAACACTACCAGCATCAGACTGCAAACATGCTTCCCCTGTCGGGACACAAGTTAGCAGCCATGCGACATGACAAACAATACACTGTAAACAGCGGACCTCAACTTGCTTCCCTTGCGGGTCACAGATTGAAGTCCTGAGACCTTCTCCGGATCACACATTTATTCCCCCACATCTGGGTGGTTCCTCAAATGAAATCTTCCCCTATTGGTCAGAGGTCGTTCTTTGTCTTAATCACGTCTGGCTCGACAGGGGATGGCTCTCAAAGTTGTTTAAACAATAAGTCTTCCAGCGCTTTTACATTTATGCTAAATAACAACAATGACCTAATTCTTTAGAAGCTAGAGTTTGGGTGAGGCAGTCAAATGCTGATTAGTGTATTTGATTAGATCCAGCAAGTACACTGTTTTCAAAACTATAGCCGGGTTTTAACTTTTTTAACTTCAACACCCCTCCCCCACATTTTGAGAACCTTTTGTTCGTAAGAGATATGACCTGAAAAGAAATGCTTTCATTTTCACTTCTCCTCTTTCAATTCTTTGGTTACATGTTAACCTCTCCATCTTCCCATAATCAAAAAGGGGATGTGCGGATTCAGGAACAAGGAACAATGTGAGGCATATCTGTTAAATAAGCAGTAATAAATGTGGAAGTAAAACAAGAGCTAGCTTCAAGCCCAGAGGGAGATTTCAGTTTACAGAATGAGTGCTTTTACAATAAAACCTGAGAAATGATTTTATTTTTTTAAAGTACTTTAGATTAATGCCCAAAAATGAAAGATTTGCCAATAATAAAGAAATACTACAATATGCCACATTTGAAACTGTAGAGGCTACAATTAGCAAATGAACTGTAAATATAACCAGTGAGAACATTGTTCAAAGTACATTATATTTTTTTCACTTTTATATGTGTAACTTACCTTGATACGTTTCTTCAAATTCGACGGTGCGGTGAATTTTTTGAAGGCCATTATTTTGCAATCTTTCAGGAGGCAGAGTAGGCACTTCATTCTATATGAACTGTTTTTCACTCCGACAAATGAAAGTAGGGTCAGGGGCAGCCTCCTTCCGCACCCTCACCATCAGCCTCACCACCACGATCACTCCAAGTCAAAGGTATGAAGGTGGTGTTTCTGTTTCTTCCATTGCCAAACAAACTAACAAAGCTGTGTTTGTGTTCTCAAAGCAGGCAGGCAGCAGAGCTAAAGGCAGGATGGGAGGACGCACGGTCTTCTCTTCTTATAAGACAGCTTGATTCGCTCGATTCACTCAATGATGAGCCAGCTTCATCAAAGAGAAACTCTTGAGCATTTATTTTCGTCATGTCCTCATACTAAATTACTTTAGAGTGAACTGTGTTGATACTTACCTGATCTTATTTACCCTGAATTCTCCTTGTGCTGGGAAAATGTACTTTTTGGTTTCATTAACTATGACACAAATCTCACCTCTCATTTTGATTTAATCAACCTGATTTTAATTGACATACATTCATCCATAAATCCAAATTCCAAAATAAAACCCCTAACTTCATAGAGCTGTCCATTCACATTAAACACTATACATTTCTACTATACCTGTTGCAGTAATAAGAAGGCTGTTAGAACACACACACTTTTAGTGTGTCTTTTAGTGTAGTTGTTTTCTTTCTTTTTATTATTATTGAATTTTTTGTATCTTCCCTGGTGTACTTGACCTGTTTGTATTGTATATACTTGTTGCTGTATACTTGTTATGTGCTCAATAAAAAGGAAAAAAAAGAACTGTGTGCCTGCTGGCAGAGGAACTGAACTGTGTCTTTGTTCCTTTTGAGGCCAAAAGGCCCAACATAGACCTACTCGCTCCTCCAGCCTCCGGCACCAACATACTCACTTAGTTTTATTTGGGAAAATAAACATCATCACATCAAAACAGGAGATTAGCTCAAACGTTATGAGAAAGGTGGGATAAAAGCATTAGATTTTGAAATTATAAATGGTGTATTAAAAATGTAAGTGGCTTCAATATTTTTAAAGAAATAGTGAAGAGGTGTGATTCTCTTCACCGTCACTAGTGTTCAGTAAATTAGGAGGCATTGAGTTTCTGTTCAAATGGGATTTAGAAATATCTAAACTGCCTGTTAAACTCTCTGCCTTTCACCAACAGGTCCTGTTATACTGGTGTAGCCGGGTGGTGAATTTGAACACCATCACATTTATTTCTGGTTTGTTTCAATATGTATTTTGCGTTCAAAAAATGAAAGAAATGTGCATTTGTTTGTTTGTTGGCAGAGGATACATTTTTAGTTAGTTATTCCAGCCACTAGGTGGCGGTGTCACACGCCAAGAGTTGCGCGGTGCCTCTTGGTCGCTCTCTTTTTTCCTTTCGGGCCGATCAGGGAAACAGCACGGTGGAGAATCCTAAGTACATTGTGTGAAATAAAAGGATGAGATTGACTTTGGATGGATGTCGATGGATTTTGTGTGTAGCTGCCGACGCCAGTGTTTCCATGTGTTAGCGAGACATCAGAGTGACAAGTGTGTGACGTTGCGCTCCCGGTGAAGCCCGTTTTTTTTTCAGAGTCTGTATTCTGGGAAATTGTCCTTAGCCACTGCCGTATGTTTCGGATAATTTTGTGTTAATTATTTTATTTATTTTTTGGTTTAGGCCTTTCTGCCAAATTGAAAATACTGCCAATGTTGCAGAAATAAACTAACCCCGAAGAAGTTATTGTGTCCTGTGTGGGTCTTAGTTCAGCAGGCTACACAATTTTGGTACCAGGAGTGGGGTGACAGGAGAATACCTTTTCTTTTCAAATTGGCAATAGAGTGGTCTCAATTTCTTTCTTTTTTTTTAAACCAAAATACGGCAGTGGTGAAGATTAGCAGGTGGTGTCCAGTGTTCAAGTTCCAACGGCCAGTCTGGTGTGGATACAGAGGTCCTTGAAAAAACACCTGGTGGGGTTTCCAGCTGGCACCTGCTGTGTGCATGTGAGGAGCAGACTCGTCCATACCTGCAAGGGTTCCACTCCTGACCAGTTGCATGAAAGAAGGTTCAGAGGTGCCCTCAACTAGAGACTGTCTCCTTAGTATCATTGTTTTTTTATACATTTGGACCGAAAGGTGATAAGTGGTAAAACCTACCAATATGTCTAGTGAATCTGGTGATGAGGAAGTCGTAACCAATGACAATGGGCAGGCAGCCCCAGTCTTGGGCGAAGCAGCTGGTAGAAGTACAGATCCCATGGAAGAAATTCGGGGACAAATACTAGAGCTTAACAAATTACGCGATGAACTGAGTAGACTGCATGATGAGACAAGAGCAGATAGGGTACATAGCAGTGCACCCACACATTCTTTTGTCTACATTCCACGGGAACGTCAGGTCCAATCTTTTAGTGGAGAGTATGAGAAAGATGGGAAGACTGTGGAGGAGTTCATTGAGGAGGTTAAGAGTGTTCTAAGAACCAGGGAACATCCCAGAGGAGGGCACGGTGATTACATACTCTCACTCCTCCGCGGCCCTGCATTAGAAGAGGTGCGGCTATGTATGGGAGGTCAGTCAGTGGAGGCCAGTGATCTCTATTCCTATTTGAGAAATGCCTTTGGGGAAAAACGCAGCGCTACAAAACTTTTACAGGCTTTTTATAACCGTAAACAGGCAGATGGAGAAGATCTCCGTGACTACTCCCATGCACTGTCACAGCTTTTGAAATCTGTCATGAAACAGTCCAGTGATGCTGTACCTAATGAGAAAGTTGTGCTGAGAGACCAGTTCATTGAGGGTTTGGGGAATGCCGCTCTTAGGCGGGAACTCCGCAGGATGGTTAGGGATAAGCCAGAGTCCAGTATTCTAGATATTAGGGATGAGGCTCTCCTGTGGCAAATGGAGGAGACTAGGTCTTACACCAGAGTTGCCAAAAGCCGGCAGGTTCAGTCAGATGTCAGTGAAGCCCTGTGCTCCGTGGTCACAACAGAGAGTGAGCAACACACCATTTTAGATCAAGTTCAGAGAGCTGTTGCTCGCCAAGATAAACAGATCATGGAGCTAACTAAAACACTGGCAGAGTTGACTGGGGCTTTGAAAGATTTGACTACCTGCAGTACATGTCGGACAGTCCCAGAGCATAAACCACGAGCTAGACCCCAACCCAGATTCATTCCAGATGGAAAGCCCATATGCTTTAAGTGTAACGGGGTGGGACATGTAGCAAGGACATGTGTCAAATCACAAAGAGTTCAGGATGAGACACAAACTGATTCCCCTGTAGCGCAGGAAAACTAGCACCCTCGGTTGTGAAGAGCCAAACCAACCGAGGGGAAACAGTTGGCTCACAGAAAGGCAGCTTGGACAGAAGTAGGATATTGGAAAGAGCAGTTGGGGAGTGTAAGACTGTGGAAGTGAAACTTAAGGGTGTCGTGACAACATGTCTTCTGGACACTGGCAGCCAGGTCAGTACAATGTCAGAGAGTTTCTTTAGGGAACACCTGTCAGGTAAAGATGAGGAAATTCATCCTGCCTTTGAGTGGTTAAAGATTACTGCCGCCAATGGGTTGAATATACCATATGTGGGATATGTGGAGCTTGATGTTGAAGCTATGGGTCTGACTATCCCCGAGCGGGGATTTCTCATAACTAAAGATGCGTTTCACTCTGCCTCGGTGCCCGGTCTCATAGGCATGAACATTGTAAAAAAATGCAAGGAGCTAGTGTGTACGGAGTTTGATAGTGCAGTGGAAAGTAAACTTGACTCTAGCTGGAGGGAAGCCTTTCAGAAAATTCAGACAGCGGACGTAAAAGAAAGGGTCTCTTTTGCCAAGGTTTCTGGTAAAGATGTGGTCCATGTGCCGGCATCATCTGTGGCTACAGTTATGGCTGGGGGTCTTAAGGTGGTAAATGGGAATGGCCCCTTGCTGGTGTTAGAGCCTGTGAACACACCGTTACCTGAAGGTCTAGTTGTTTTACCTACATTGGTAACCTCAGGAAGCCATATCTTTCCAGTTCAAGTGATGAACATATCTGATGAGGATGTCTGGTTGACGCCGAAGACGAGGCTTGGAGTTCTGACTTATATAGACAGTGTTTCGACTGATGAGGTGTGCGAAGTGAAGTTTCAGAGGATCGCGTCCGATACCGAGCAAGTCAGTATTGATAAGCAAACAGGAGCGTCCTCTAATTCACAGTCTATCATTGACCAGCTGCAGATTGGTGGTTGTCCAGAACAGCAAGCAAAGTTAAAGGCTTTGTTGGAGAAGTATATTGGTGTATTTGCAGTTGAAGATGAGGATTTAGGACATGCTGATAAGGTGAAGCATGAGATACATCTTACAGATGACACACCTGTGATGCAACCGTACAGACGTATTCCCCCTATGCAGTACAGTGAGGTAAGGGAGCATATCAGCCAGTTGCTAAAAAAGGGAGTCATTCAGGAGAGCTCTAGTGCGTATGCTTCCCCTATAGTGCTTGTAAGGAAAACTGATGGCAGTCTGAGGTTGTGTGTTGATTACCGAAAACTCAACTCAAAGACAAGACGGGATGCTTTTCCATTACCGAGAATTGATGAGAGTTTTGATGCTTTGAGTGGCGCTAAGTTCTTCTCCACCATAGACTTAGCTAGTGGATACCATCAAGTGGCCATGCATGAGAGAGATAGGCATAAGACAGCATTCACAACACCGTTTGGTTTGTTTGAGTATGTCAGGATGCCGTTTGGTGTCTGTAACGGGCCAGCCACATTTCAGAGACTTATGCAGGCTACTATGAGTGACCTCGTTTTCCAGATACTCCTGGTGTATTTGGATGATATTTTAGTTTATTCAGAGACATTTGAGCAGCATCTGGTTAGGCTGGAAGCTGTATTTAAGAGACTAGCAGAGACTGGCCTCAAGGTAAAACTGCAGAAGTGTGCTTTCCTACAGAAAACAGTGAAGTTTCTTGGTCACGAGGTGTCCGCGGAGGGTGTGGGGACAGACCCAAGTAAAATCTCTGCTGTTAAGAAGTGGGAGGTCCCCTCCAGTGTCAAGGAGCTTAGGTCATTTTTGGGATTCTGTAGCTACTACAGAAGGTTTATTCAGGGTTTCTCGCAGCTTGCTGGACCACTGCACAATCTCGTCAACCATTGTTTGCGTGAAGGGAAAGTAGCAAAGGGGAATCGTATGTTTAAGTCAATGTGGACTCCTGAGTGCAGTCAGGCCTTTGAACAGTTAAAGGAGAAGCTTACCTCTGCCCCCATACTGGGTTTTGCTGATTTCACTTGTCCCTTTGTAGTTGAGACAGATGCCAGCCAGCACGGATTAGGTGCCGTGTTATATCAGCAGCAAGGTAACACTAAACGAGTGATAGCATACGCAAGTCGCAGGCTACGTCATGCGGAGAGGAATGACCGTAATTACAGTAGCATGAAGCTGGAGTTACTTGCTTTAAAATGGGCGGTCACTGAAAAGTTCAGGGGTTATTTGCTTGGATCAAAGTTTGTGGTCCTTACCGATAATAACCCCCTCTGCCACCTTCAGACAGCTAAGCTGGGCGCCATAGAACAGCGGTGGGTGTCACAGCTGTCCGTGTTTGATTTTGAGGTAAAATACCGACCTGGGTGTAGTAATGCTGCAGCCGATGCCCTCTCTCGGCAGGAGTCTGCAGGGGAGCCTGAATGTGTCTCAGACTCCGATTTTGATGATTGTGTGGCTATCTGCAATGTTGTATGGAGGGGAACAGCTTTAGAGCCGGGCCTTGTCTCTAAGGGTCTTGAGTGTTACAAGGTAAGACAGATCCGTGCTCTAGAGACATGTTCTGGTGAGCAGAGTGACATACAGGGAAACACCTATACACTCCCAGGTTATACCCAAGAAGAGCTTAGAGACTTCCAAAAGAATGATCCCACTCTGAAAGAGTTTATGAAGTTTTGGATCAAAATAAGAGGCCGAGCCAAAAGGATAGAGCTGTCATGTCCAGGTCAGTTAAACGGCTACTGAAGCAGTGGGGTGGCATTCGTCGGAGAGAAGGGTTGCTGTACCGAGTTAAAACTGGTCCACAGCATGGTGAATGTTGGCAGCTGCTCTTGCCTACTTGTTTAAAAGAACAAGTCATAGAGAGTGTACATAACAACATGGGGCATCAGGGCATTGAGCGCACAGTAAATTTACTCAGAGAGAGGTGTTTTTGGGTGGGGATGTATGAAGATATTGAGAGCTGGATTAAAAACTGTCAGCGCTGTATTTTGACCAAAATGCCCCAGCCCAAAATCCAGGCTCCAGTTAAGGCGTTTCTAGCCTCCCGACCTCTTGAGGTCGTCGCTGTAGATTTTACAGTGTTAGAGAAAGCTGCAGACGGACGTGAAAACGTCCTAGTGATCACGGATGTGTTTACCAAATTTACTCAAGCATATCCTACAAGAGACCAAAAAGCTGACACAACAGCAAAAGTTTTGCTGAAGGAGTGGTTCATGAAGTACGGGGTGCCAGAGAGATTACACTCTGATCAGGGCCGAAATTTTGAGAGCGAAGTTTTAGCGGAACTGTGCAAGCTCTATGGTGTTAAAAAGACAAGAACAACTCCTTACAGACCACAGGGGAACGCTCAGTGTGAAAGGTACAACAGGACACTCCATGATTTACTGAAGACACTCCCACCAGGGAAAAAAAGACGGTGGCCTGAGTATCTTCCTGAGCTAGTTTATGCTTACAATGTCACGCCACATTCCACTGCAGGGTATTCACCCTACTATTTACTTTTTGGGGTACAGCCACATCTCCCTGTAGATGCATTATTAGGGCATGAGCATGTCACAGACAGGAAACAGGACTGGTTGTCTGTCCATCAGGAGAGGTTGAAACAGGCACATGAGCGAGCTAGGGAGTACTCAGAACAGAAGGCGGCTGAGAGAATCTCTCTTCAAAATAAGAAGGTGTTTTGTCCGCCTGTAGGCATAGGTCAGCTTGTCTATTTGCGTTACAGGCCGTTGGGGAGAAATAAGATTCAAGATGCATGGAGTCCTATAGTGTACAAAGTTGTTGATGTACAAGGGACCACATACACTGTCGAACCTTTGGAAGGAGGGCCCATTAAGAGAGTCCACCGGACTGGGTTGCGCCCAGGAGCGATCCCGGTTCCTAAACCAAGAACTAAGGTTAGGGCACAAACTAACAGTCAGCCTGCGGCTAAGGAGATTCTTGAGTCAGCTGAGCCTGATTTTGTAGTGGTAGAAGATGTCACTGAGCACCCCACAGCAGAACAGGTTGATGTGCACGTAAGGGAAGATACAGGATTTGGTGCCATTAAAGAGAATGAGTCAGGTTGTAGTGGGGCGGGCGTTTATGACACTGAGACAAGTGTTCATGAAAGCGAGTGTTCAGATGATGATTCACATTTAGGAGCTGTTGATGATGTTTTTCCCGATGAAGCTGTCAGGGATAAACCTGTAACGGGAACAGGCCTGAGTCCCAGTGTACCATTTCCTGCTGTCAGGAGAAGCACGAGAACAAAGGCAGGGTTTCATTCAAATCCATACCATTTACCTAAGTCCACATGTAATGCAGTAACAGTCCGCACAGAGATGGTCTCACAGGTATTAACAAGCCTGGGTGCTGCCTTATTTGAGAAAGCCATGCAGGGAGTAATTGGGCCGGCTCAGGTTTTATAATCATCTGGGAAGCTGATTTATTGCAGGGGAGAATGTAGCCGGGTGGTGAATTTGAACACCATCACATTTATTTCTGGTTTGTTTCAATATGTATTTTGCGTTCAAAAAATGAAAGAAATGTGCATTTGTTTGTTTGTTGGCAGAGGATACATTTTTAGTTAGTTATTCCAGCCACTAGGTGGCGGTGTCACACGCCAAGAGTTGCGCGGTGCCTCTTGGTCGCTCTCTTTTTTCCTTTCGGGCCGATCAGGGAAACAGCACGGTGGAGAATCCTAAGTACATTGTGTGAAATAAAAGGATGAGATTGACTTTGGATGGATGTCGATGGATTTTGTGTGTAGCTGCCGACGCCAGTGTTTCCATGTGTTAGCGAGACATCAGAGTGACAAGTGTGTGACGTTGTGCGCTCCCCGGTGAAGCCCGTCTTTTTTTTCAGAGTCTGTATTCTGGGAAATTGTCCTTAGCCACTGCCGTATGTTTCGGATAATTTTGTGTTAATTATTTTATTTATTTTTTGGTTTAGGCCTTTCTGCCAAATTGAAAATACTGCCAATGTTGCAGAAATAAACTAACCCCGAAGAAGTTATTGTGTCCTGTGTGGGTCTTAGTTCAGCAGGCTACACTGGAAATCATTTAGAAACATCATTCCCACCCTCCCAATGTCACACTGTGGAATAACAGTCATTATATGTAGAAGATAACATATTTTCATGGAAGACTGGATGGAGAAACAAATATGGTCAGTTGGTCATCTGATGGATGAAAATGGTAATATATATTTCAATTGGATGAGTTTAACACTTTATATAACTTGGATTGATGGTGACACAAAACATTATGGCACGTAATCCTAAATAATCTAGATAACACACCAACACCTAAACTACTAAATATAAATTATGTGGATCTTTTACACAAAGATGAAATAATATATATATATTTTTTGCAAAGACAATGTATCCTGGTTCAACAAGGATATATTGAAGGATAAATATTGGCTAGTAGAACTAAATTCCTGAAATATAAATGAACACAATTTGTTATTGTGAACGAAATGTATCCTTTAAATGAATTTATTGCAACAAGGTTCAAATTTGATGTTGATAACTGTCTTACAAATGTAGACACTATAGAGCACCTGTTTTATAATAGTGATACGATCCAAAGCTTATGGAAATCATTGCATGACAAATCTGTAAACAAGATTCATATCCATCCATAAAATTGTTTTTATTAAAACTATCCCGTTAGGAATCATCTTAAAGGACATGGAAGTAATCTTAAAGGAATCCCCCAGAGTGGAATGCACTACAACACAAACTTTCTGTGCTCAACAAATACAGTACAGGCCAAAAGTTTGGACACACCTTCTCATTCAATGTGTTTCTTTATTTTCATGACTATTTACATTGTAGATTCTCACTGAAGGCATCAAAACTATGAATGAACACGTGGAATTATGTACTTAACAAAAAAGTGTGAAATAACTGAAAACATGTCTTATATTTTAGATTCCTCAAAGTAGCCACCCTTTGCTTTTTTGATAACTCTGCAAACCCTTGGTGTTCTCTCAATGAGCTTCATGAGGTAGTCACCTGAAATGGTTTTACCTTCACAGGTGTGCTTTGTCAGGGTTAATTAGTGGAATTTTTTCACTCATTAATAAAAAAAGCAAAGGGTGGCTACTTTGAAGAATGTCTGTCACTGTAATATTCCTTATATGTGTTCTAAATAAAGATTTAAAAAAAGAAGAAAAAAAAGAAAGGGCCTACACATCGCTGCTGATTGGTTGAAAGGGTTTTTGGCAGCTTGCCAACTAGGCTGAGGGAAGAGAACGAAGTCTTCTTTAACTGTCTACTAAGACATGGAGGACATATTTACAGACAATAACGAAAAAACAATAAAGGAGGACATATTGAACCACTAATGAAACTCAGGTGAGTCACAATATTTTCTATAAAGATGGTAACGCGCTACATCACTTCTGATACCAGTTGTTGTTATGGTTACTGCTGGATATGTTCTGGATGATCGGCCAGAAATAAATTAAGTGGTTCCAGGGACATGGCATCCCCAGAATAAATTGGTTATTATAATACCCATATTAAGCCTTTTGGAGGTTTTTGAGATCAGAATCCAATGAGAAAACATTTAGTTTTGATAACCATTGTAGCTGTGCTGTAGCCCACAGGTTCACAAACTGTGGCACAAGTAGATAGATTGATACTGTAGATGGATTTTATGAATCCCAAATTAGGAAATGACTCTGTTACAAGC